>NW_009646636.1:2149056-2156479 GCF_000708025.1 Charadrius vociferus
TTTTTCCTAAATGATCATGGATGAGTTGAGAATGCAGTTTTTACTGAAAGGACATGAAATTAAAACTCAAAAATCTTTTTGTATCCCACAGTGGCTTTATAGTATTTTTGTCTACAATTTCACTTTTTCATAGTCTTTACATCAGACAGTAAAAATACCTTAGTTGTATGTCATACAATGATATTAGAACTTAAGGAAAACTATTGAGATTCTTCAGTAATAGTGTTAACATTGTAAACCAGTAAATATGATTTTGCTATTATTAGCAAAAAGCCAGAGGGTCTGTATTAGCCTGAGAGTGCAGAGTCTCAGGATTTATTTGGGCTTGATTTGGTCTGAAGTGGTTTTAGTTTGTTTTAAAAAATATCTAATGTTTAATTATGGCTTAACATGTTCTGGCTTCAAGTATGTGAATACTTTGTATGGCAAGGTTAATGTTACACCAGAACTGTAACTGTTTAACAAACACCAGCCCATTGTTACATGGCACCACTGCCATGTTCTGTTCTGGGAGTCACCTCAAAGCACCTCCACTGCCCAGGACATCAGATACCCCTGTGAGGATGGGCTGAGGCCAGCCTATGGGGGGTGGTCCAGATCAGGCCTGCTGGGTAGAACCAGGTTCTGACACATTCCTAGGATGGCTGGGCATGGCCATGGGGACAGGGCCAGGCTGAAGGCCAACCAGGAAGCTTGTCCAGTGGAGGAAACAGGCACATCACTGGGGCAGAAGTGTGGCTGCGAGGGAGCCAGGCCAGGTCTAGGGACATTGCAGTGGGGATTTGAGGGCAGACAGCCTCCCTACAGTGATGCTCAAGGCAAGCAGAGCCAGCCAGTGGATTCAAGACCTTGAAAGAACCAGGGGGAAAGAAGCAGACTGTGATAAGAAATCTCCTAAAAATACCCACAAAGAGACTGCAGGACTTGGGGAATGGTTGTTGTGTGCTATCTGCATTGTTGACTACTTCCCAGCTAAGAGGGTTGGATGGTGGAGATTGATGATAGGGCTCTAGCCCCCCTTGCTTGGTGGAAATCATCACTATTGACCTGACAGGATCACCTCAGAAGGTGAGCATAACCCTAAGGCAGAGGGTACAGGAAGGATTTTTGTTTAACAGATTTTAGTGTAGTATAATCAAAGAGTTTTTTCTATATTGATTTAAACTATAAGTGTTGTTGTAACTGGACTAATGATCACTCTTTGCTGCATTTCAATTTGGTAACTGAGATTTTAATTAAGCAAGCAATGATTCCCTAAAAAGAAAGTTTCATTTTCTCTATGTCTAGTTTTGAGTGCAACAGTACAGGTAATAAATACAACTGTTGCTATTTATTATCAAAAAGAAAAACCCCAACACACTGATATGTTACAATTGTATCTTAGGTATTCCAAAATACATCAGTCAATGAAACAAATGAAGGAAAGGTACTGAAAAGGTGGTATCATCTCTTTCAGAAATAAGACTGCAAAGTATCAGTTTTAATTATTGTAGTCACTCCAGAATACCCCTACAGTATTAAGAGGTGTATCAAAGTTCTAGAAAACAAAATCTTCAAGTTGAGCATGCATAAAATTTATCATAATCTGTTAGAAAATGTGTAACCGCTTAGAAATTTCTCCTTCTCAACCATATTATATTTTAAGCCAAGGCTTTAATTTACATTTCAGTATTTATACTAGATATATGTTCAATTCTTCTTTCCTATGTAATATGCCATAATTTAGTGGTCATATCATGCTCTCCAAAAAATGATTTAGCATAGAGTGGCAAGCAGTTCTACAATGGTTATAACTGTGAACAAATAGGTTTTATGTTAGAAGACCTATAGAAGGAAATTACTATGCAAGGGCAACATTTGGTGTTGCAACCTGCCATCTGCTTTAGAAATGTGCAAGTAGAAAACTATCGTGAAGAATGACTTGAAGATAAAAGGGTGAGTCTTCCATATGACATGTTTTGCTCTTCATCGCAAAACAATCATGCACAGCAAAATAATTGAAGCACACTAGATATTTGACTTTAAAATCTGACGGAGATAAGCCATTGCATTTTTTACTGAAATATGCCTACATGCCACACTGAATGGTTGTTTGATATAGCATGAGATAAGTTATGTGCATTATACATTCTAGGGCTTACCAATGAAGAAGACAGCACATAAAAGTTATGTCTGTACGCATCTCTTTCAGTAATGAAAAGAAAACAAGCATCTCATTTCCTTCCATTCCAAACAAGCAGTCCCTGATAATCCTTAAAAAAATTAACATGAAAGCAGCTTAAAATAGTTTTTAAATTTTGCTTTTGTCAAAGGAATTTTGGTTTTCTTTCTGTTTTGTTTTTTTTTTCTTTTTTTTTTTTTGTCATTATCTCTTGCCTAACTTCTCCTACTTGCAAATTTATGGTTCATCATTGTTAACCTACTCTCATTTAGAATTATTAAACTGCTAGTAGTGTGAAATGTAATAGATAAGACCTCTGCTGTTATGAACGAACCGTGCTATAGCACTTCCTGACAAAACCGATATGGTTTTAAATCCTTCTAACGTAAAAAGCTTTTTGAAACTCATGTCCAGTTCTTTTTTTTTTTTTTTTTTTTTTTTTTTTTTTGGCTTTATAGTGTATTTTAAGATCGATTGATCTGTTGAGTTGTATGAGCTAAATTGTAGAATACTTGCATGACTTGATTTATGTTGCTACTGAATGTATAGATGTATCTGGAGTTAGGAAATTGGAGATCACTATCATGGGACTGTGTTAATGACAGAAAATCAAACCATTTTCAAACTTAAAACCAAGTGTTTACTGGATTGATATTCCTGAACAATACATATTGCCAGTGGTTAGTTCTTAATCACTATTAAACTTTGCCATTACATATGCATACAATTAGTCCTTATGAAAATGATACAAACTTTTACTATAGCTATGAGTATAAAATATCACAAAACTAAAAATGGTTTAGTTAGCACTGATGCCTATGATTCTTGATGGTTCTCAGTCACCAAGGTTAAGGTCATCAGGTTTGAGAGCTTGGCAACAAGGGGATGCAGAATTAAACAGGACTTATTTCTTTCTTCCCCTATCTTTACCCCCTTCTTGATGTTTTGGTTGGTTTTGTTGTCTGGTTTTGTTTTTGTTTTGTTTTTTTTCTTGTTGTTGTTGTTGTTTGTTTGTTTGTTTTTTTTCACTGCCCACTACCTCGAAAAAGAGGTGATCTCATTTATTCTTCATATCTCATTTTGGGGACTAAAAGTTTTTTCTGGTTTTGCTTATTTTTCAAGAGTATTATTTTTTTACTAGCCATTCTTTGAGGCTACTCTGCAGGATCATTTGGGATTTAGCAGATATCTTTGCTTCTTGTTCATGTCTTACAGATGTTATTTTTTACTTTTGTTCTCTTGCACCTTATTTTACATTCATGGTGGGGATTTCTTCTACTTTGGTGTGAGGAACACGTGGTTAATGCTTTTTTCTTCCTTGCTTTTTAGTCTACTTGGGTTGACTTTTAGGTGTTCTTTTAATACTGCTTACACTCTCTTTCTTTTAATTTGTTCCCAGCTACTCAGTCTGATTGTGTAAATAACCACAATTACAATATTCTATTATATTATTTAGTGAACTGATGCAACCTGAGAGAGGTTGTACATTTTTTTTCCCAAGTATATCCTTAATTAAAAACTACAAATGTGACTACCTATGTCCTTAGATCATCGTAGTTACAAAAGATATTAATAAGGTGTTGCTAAAAACATTGTAGAAACAGACATTATCTGGCTAGGTGATTAACACTTAGCTTAGGAAATTAATCACAATGTAAACTCACCTCTTAAAAGAAACTAGATGATCTGTACAGGAAACATGTTACAAATGCTTAGCTAGGGAAAAAAAAAAAAAAGGCTTTTGTTATAAGTTCTTAGACACCAAAATCAATCACTCTTTGGAACATATGTAGTGGTCAGCCCAAAAGACTACTGTACAACGAGTTAGTGATGCATATAATGGGTAACCCAGGTCTATGGGTCTGTATGATGGATGCCATGTGACCACTACTTAGGTGTATCTAATCAATATTATAATTAATCAATATATGCATAATTATTGCATAATTACTCAATGTACACAATCAAATATCTATTTAATGATTAGTATATAGAGACACTATTGGCTTGCCCACTTGAAATCTCATATGCATCTGTTCAGGAACTGTAGCTTTGTTAATGACATAATATTAGAGTGCATCGCGAAAGGGACTCTTCAAAGCTGAGTCTTCATTCCAGGCTTGGTTGCTATTACAGATGATTCTGAATCGGGAGCAAGACCCTATAAGTATACTAGTGAACTTGGAGCTGGATACCCTGTCCATGGACATGACCTATGTACCAGAGGTTTGCCTAGTAGTGTATCATCTCAGGGTTTTCATAATCAAAAGGGCGGTAAGATTTTGTAATTTTCTATTATGTTTTCTTGGCTATTAATAAATAGTTATCCACCTTACAAGTGTTTGTGCCTTTCTTCTTGGAATGTGGAAGGAACAGGAACCTTTCCAGTGCCTAAGACCCTACACTGTAGGGAACCAAGAATCATTAAGTTCAATATTTACAGCTACATGTGGCTGTTCAATAATCAGATAAATATTAGCAGAAGCAAAAGAACACCATATTTTAGAAACACAACCCTATATATTTAAGGGATCAAAGTGGTTTGACTTCTCAGAGACTCTGACTATCCTTCAGAAATACTCATGAGAGTTTGACAATGACTCTGAAGCTACAGGTCCTGCCACACTGAAGCAACTGGAGACATTACCTTCTGCCCCAGCTGACATGAGATAAGATTACAGGAGCCTATAATCATAATTTCATGGCTTCCTTAATTATATAACAGAAATGCAATAACTAGAAATGGAGTGAGAATAAAAAGCCAGAGATAAATATTTGCACTGAATAAAAAGAAAAAGCAGTAAAGATTGGCTAGAGATGTCTTTGAAAAGATATGAAAAGGTTTTATTAGCCTGCAACCTTTTCTTCTACAAAAATATATTAAAGATAAGCACAATTTCTATTAGTATAGTAAGAGTGTTTTAAAGACAGTTTTTACTCTTAAATCTGATTTCATAAAATATATTAGAAAAAGGTTCTTTTTAGTTGAACTACTTGCACTTAAGCATATTGGTCATTTCGGTCACTGTTAAACCTCAACATTTCTTTCACAGACCCATACCCATTAATCATCAAATTTTAAACTGAAGGGTTTTGAGAAATATGTAGACCTCTTATCACAGGTTTCTGCACCATCAGTTGTCCATGGAGCACAGTTTAAGAAGCACTAACCCAAATCCTTACTAATACATTAGTTATCTATGTGACATTGCAGTAGAATGTAAAAGAATGTAAAGCCCTCCTGTCATGGAGGACTATGTTCTTTTTAGGAAGGATAGGCCGGCGAGGCGAGGCGGTGGAGTTGCTCTTTATGTGAGGGAGCAACTGGAATGTATCGAGCTCTCCCTGGGAACAGATGATGAGCAAGTTGAGAGCTTGTGGGTAAGGATCAAGGGGCAGGGTAATATGAGAGACACAGTTGTGGGTGTCTATTACAGGCCACCTGATCAGGATGGGGAAGTTGATGAGGCCTTCTACAGACAGGTGAGAATCGCCTCACAATCACAGGCTTTGATTCTCATGGGGGACTTCAACTACCCTGATATCTGCTGGGAGGGCCACACAGCCGGGCACGTACAGTCCAGGAGGTTCCTCCAGTGCATTGATGACAACTTTTTGACTCAGGTGGTGGAGGAACCTACAAGGAGAGGTGCTTTACTGGACCTGATACTGACAAACAAAGAGGGACTGGTGGAGGATGTAAAGGTTGGGGGCAGACTGGGCTGCAGCGATCATGAGAAGATAGAGTTCAGGATTAAGTGTAGAATAGACAAAATGACAAGTAGAGTTGAAACCCTAAACTTCAGGAGGGCTAAATTTGATCGTTTCAAAGAATTGCTTGGGCAAATCCCATGGGAAAGGGCTCTAGAGGGTAAGGGGGCTCTAGAGAGCTGGCTGCTATTTAAGCGTCACCTCCTCCAAGCTCAGGATCAGTGCATCCCAAAGAGAAAGAAATCAGGCAAGGGGAGAAGGAGACCTGCTTGGCTGAGCAGGGACCTTCTGAAAAGGCTCAGGTGGAAGAAGGGAGTTTACAATAGGTGGAAGAAGGGGCTGACTGCTTGGGAGGAATACAAGAATGCTGTCAGGGTATGCAGGGAGGAAACAAGGAAAGCCAAGGCAGCCTTGGAATTGAACCTGGCGAGGGATGTCAAGGCCAACAGGAAGGGTTTCTTTAAGTATATAGGAGACAAAAGGAAAACTAGGGAAAATGTGGGCCCGTTGTTGAATGAGACAGGTGCTGTGGTGACGGATGATGCAGAGAAGGCGGAGTTGCTAAATGCCTTCTTTGCTTCTGTCTTCACTGTTCGGGCCAGTCCTTGTGAGACCCCGACTTTGCAGGTAACAGAGAAAGTCTGGGGGAAACAAGACTATCCCTTGGTTGACAAGGAGCACGTTAAAGATCAGTTAGATAAATTGGATATACATAAATCCATGGGGCCTGATGGGATGCACCCTCGGGTGCTGAGGGAGCTGGGGGAAGTCATTGCTGGGCCTCTCTCCATTATCTTTGAAAGGTCCTGGAGGACAGGTGAGGTGCCTGAGGACTGGAGGATAGCCAATGTCACTCCAGTCTTCAAAAAGGGCAGGAAGGATGACCCGGGAAACTACAGGCCGGTCAGCCTCACCTCCATCCCTGGGAAGATGATGGAGCAGCTTGTTCTGGGAGTCATCTCAAAGCACCTGGATGAAAAGAAGATTATCAGAAGTAGTCAACATGGATTCACCAAGGGGAAGTCATGTCTGACTAATCTGATAGCCTTCTATGACAAAGTAACTAGATGGGTGGATGAGGGGAGGGCAGTGGATGTTGTCTACCTTGACTTTGGCAAGGCTTTCGACACTGTCTCCCACATCATCCTCACAGGAAAGCTTAGGAAGTGTGGCTTAGATGAATGGACGGTGAGGTGGATTGAGAACTGGCTCACAGATAGAGCTCAGAGGGTTGTGGTTAGTGGCGCAGAGTCTAGTTGGAGGTTAGTAACAAGTGGTGTCCCTCAGGGGTCAGTACTGGGCCCAGTTTTGTTCAACATATTCATCAATGATCTGGATGAAGGGATAGAGTGTACCATCAGCAAGTTTGCTGATGACACAAAACTGGGAGGAGTAAGGCAAATGGCATCCTGGGGTGCATCAAGAAGAGTGTGGCCAGCAGGTCGAGGGAGGTCATCCTCCCCCTCTACTCTGCCCTGGTGAGACCGCATCTGGAGTACTGTGTCCAGTTCTGGGCTTCCCAGTTCAAGAAAGACAGGGAACTGCTGGAGA
>NW_009646636.1:2156799-2234245 GCF_000708025.1 Charadrius vociferus
ACAGGCTGCCCAGAGAGGTGGTGGAGTCTCCCACTCTGGAGACATTCAAAACCCGCCTGGATGCTGTCCTGTGCAACGTGCTGTAGGTGACCCTGCTCTGGCAGGGGGGTTGGACTAGATGATCTCTGAAGGTCCCTTCCAACCCTAACCATTCTGTGAATTCTGTGAAAAGACAGAGGTTTCGTACCAGATTTACTGCTGTGTCGAAAAGAGTGAGTGTTCAGTAAAACGAATACCAAATATTGTGTCTTATTAGATTTTTTTAACTAAGCAACCAATTAAAATTTTATCTTGCCATATACTACTGACCTTTAGTGAAAGTGAAATTATTTTTTAAACTTTATTTTTTTTTTATTATTTGCATTTTTGTGGATAAAAATTGGATATATAATTTCTGTGTTAATGTCTGAAGCTGAGCCATCTTGAAAATTGTTTCTGACATTTTGAAACTATTTTTATTCATATGAAATAAAAAAAAAAAATAGGAAATACTGAGGAAAATTCACTTTAGTAGTATTCCTGAACATATGACTGAATAGTTTTGCAGGATACTGCAATGGCAGCAAAGCAAAAACACTTTGTTCATTAACTTACAGTAAAAGGTGTTTGATACATAAGGATAGATACCACAAAGAGCACATATAGTGTATACAGATGTCATTCATTTGAAAATTACCAAGATAATGCGGAAAAAAAATAATATGACCAGTACAATGGAGGCAGTAATAGGGGTTGATGTATGGTAGACAAAAAACTCTAGTATGCAATGATCAAAACCCTTTTGTGTAAACCTTGATAGCTACTGACTCTTGTGAAAAGAAAAAGCATATTTATTTTACAGAAAGTTTAAAGTGCATTTGTCAGGCTAATTAATTCTATTTCTTGGCTCATCTTCCATCTTAATTTAAAAAAAAAAAAAAACAAAACCACAAACAAACACTCATACCTTTAACGTCGCAGAGAAGTGGGTTTTTTGGGTTTTTTTTGTTTTTTTTTTTCCCAGTAATAACTGGAAATCATGTTAAATTTCCAGTAATAACTTAAAACTTATATTTTTAACAGTAATTCCTCAAGTGACTTGCTGGTGGTCATTAATAAAAATACAGGAAGAAAAACTGTTTTTCCCGTGTTTAGTTTAGCAATTCTGATTTCAGAAATCTAAAGAAAAAGGTTGTTTCATTAACATTAAAGAAAGGTTGTGTCCTGACCATTACTCATTTGCTTCCAGTTTTAAATGAGCCAAATGTAAGGATGGATTTCCATTTTTTTACTGTAAGGGCAAAATTGCCAATAGTTTATTTTCTAGGCACTGTCAATTTTCATACTACCACTCAGTTCATCAGACTAGTGAACTTCAAAGAGAACAAATAAGAATTTTCCAAACTTTCAGGACTTGTGTTCATCTGAAGGGAAAGCCAGTCACCTAGGAACCCTCTGTAGTCAAAGGAAAAAAAGTATTGGTTCCATAAAACAATTCTTTCTGTCCAAACACAGATATCAGAAATAAGCATAAGGAATACTACAAAGAACATTTTCTTTCTCTGAGTGGGAATTCTTGTTCAAGCAAGATGGTTTCAACCATCTCCAAACTAAGAAGGAAACTATCACCTATATATTGATAGATTTCCTTCTTACAGTTTTGCATGTGCTCTCTACTCATCCTTATTAAAATACAGCATTCCATGACTGCTTCTGTTTGAAATATAAAAGAATCAGCAATGAATATGAATTTTTTATGCCCAGGTCTATGTGTGTCTACAATCTTTTCATTTTGTAGAAAACACTAACTTATCCTTAACTGTTATATTGCAGTCAAGCCTGTTTCCCACTCTGTCTTTTTAGACACATTTCTCTGTTCTGATGTCTATTTAAGAAAAAAGGAGAAGAAAAATGTTGTTTGGGGATTCAGATTCACAAACTGCTGCAAGTGAGCTGAGCTACAAAATCAGCTCGGTGTGTTCCTTTATTCCACTGCAAATGTGAGGTAAATAAACATATTTTAAAGCTCACTTACAAACTTCTCTCTAAAGATTTTGTTTTGAGAGAAAGAGAAAACAAGGACTCTAAGAGGGAAAACAAAACACTGCCAAATTTATGTTTTCTTACCATTTCAACACATATGAATATTTTGTTGCTATTTATAGTAAGTAACAAATGCATGATTTCAAACCTTTCACTGAACTTCTTTTCTCAAGTTCTATTCCCTAAATAGAGCTTTTAGAAATCCCTGCACCTGCAAGAAAATCTGTCAAACCTGAGAAAGCCAGCTGTCAGGATTTTAATTACTCAAGAAAATAGTTTTATAAGGCCCTGACTTACAAAAATACAACATAATCAGTAACTCTCATTTAGTAGTGGAAGCTGATGTGAACACATGATTTTTGAATGAGTTTTTTCCCAGCAGGTTCAGAAACCATTTTCACAGGGCATATTTAAAAATTATTGGCTCACCGGTTCACATAATATTTCTTTCGTTCTTTCCATATGATCTAATGCTTTTATCTTCACTTTTTCCCTACTCTTAGTCAAGTGAAATTTTCATAGTGTGACAATGTCAAACAAACTTACACTTTTTAAGTAAAAGTATATCACAAAATTTAGTAAAATGTTTTAAAAATTTTGAAAACCGTTCTTTCAACTTTTCATGACTTGCTGTTATCAACCCAGTTTTATTAGCCGAATGTATGAAAATATAGCAGATTTCCATAATGATAAGATAATAATTTTATTTTCCAGTTAAATATGTGTACAGAAAACTTATAATGAAATTGTTTTGGAGTTAATAGCTAATTAAACTACTGAATCATCCTGTGACCAAAGTTCAATTTTAATTCCCAGAAAGAAATCATTATGGAAGGTTATTTATAATTCATGTCCTAGTAATTGTAATACATTTGGTAAATATAAGAATTCATTTTTATCATCTAAATATAGCAAATATTCAGATCCTGAAACTGGAAGACAGACTTATCTTTAATTGAGTGCTTAATATAGCCGCCTTTTATTGTTGTTTATTGTAATTTTTATTGATTGGCTTTTCTATATTTTATAGATCTTATCTGACAGGTTACTTAAAATATGTAGCTCCAGCTGAGAGAAAAAAATCGCTAGTTTATAAAGTATTACTGATAATCAAGTATCACTTCAGTCAATAATGTTCTGTAAGAGCAATTGTGAGGAAGAAAGCTAAAAGCCGTTCAAGACAAGAAATATAATGCTGAAGGAATAGCATGAAGGTTGCCTGTTGTTATTTGGAAGTCTGGCCTGTTTGCACAATCCCCGATAACCCCACTGTGTTTCATGTGACAGGAGAACAGCAGGGACTTTTCACCCTTTTGTAACTAGCTGCTCCTTACGAAAGAGTGAGGTTGTTCTTAGGTTGAGCTATCTGATGGGTAGCTTACTGCAGTGTGCAGGATTTGGATTCCTGCATTTTTCTTTGGCAGACTATAACAGCATGTAAGGCAGGAAGATGAAAAGTGATGAAAATTTACTAGCCCAGGGATAAAATCTGTCTATTGTTCCTCATTTATGGAAGCAAAGGACAATTCAAGGAAACAAAACCAATATGGAAACAAAATCAATACAAAAATGAAACAAAAACTTATGTAAGAGCAGTTTGTTGTATATTTTATCACTGGTAAATCTAAACTGCAAACAATCTCTGGTCTTGCGTTCTTGATTACAAGAAAAATTTTCCTTTTTTCCGGCGCTTATCAAACTGACTGTGTTATATGAGGTGAAGGTAATTAGTCTTCAGGGTCTTTCCTAAAGGAGAGGCTTAATGACTAACCTAAAATAAATGTATAAGCCTACATATGAAATATTCATTACAAATCAGTTGATTGTATAAACACACACACAGAGTATACATTTTTGTTAAATGAAATAACTCCACGCAAGGAGAAAAATACATTTTTTTGCATCATTTTAGAGAATATAGTGGCCAAAATAAAATCACTAAGAAAAAAGGACATGCAGTGAGAAAAGAAAGAACTATTGGTTAGAATGCTAGCTAGGGGCTTAGCACACCTGATTTCAACTCTTCTGATAGCCCCAACCTATCTATTGCCCTGTAATAAGACTTTTAAAGTTGGACTCAATATTTTTGGTCAGCTCTTTTAGAAAAAAGCCATATTTTAGGCAATCAGGGCTTAACACAAAGCAACATTTCAGTGCATTGAGTGCAAATTGGCTGAAACAAGTACATAAAGTCAAGACATCAATATTAAAAAGTTCTGTCTTAAAATATTTGGGGACATGAATCATCTATATCTGTATATAAATGCTGAAAAGGCACTAGTTTGTAATCTGATGCCAAGTGACACTGAATAGCTTTTATGTATACTTGGTAGTGTCTCTGCCTTGGAAAAGATAATTCATGTGGTAAAGACCACAAACAGGGAATGAACTGACAGGTAAATGGGATAGGCAATCAGGTGTGCAGCACATGAATCTGAGAGGAAAATCTAAGTTTTGTAGTGAAAAGGCCTTAGGTATTTGCCATTAGGTTC
Source organism: Charadrius vociferus (assembly GCF_000708025.1). Classification (NCBI taxonomy): domain Eukaryota; kingdom Metazoa; phylum Chordata; class Aves; order Charadriiformes; family Charadriidae; genus Charadrius; species Charadrius vociferus. Next base: position 2,161,314 of record NW_009646636.1, read on the forward strand.
ATTTTACATAAGTTCTTTTGCCTGGAGGTCACATTTCTAATCTAAAATATTTTTTTTTTGATTCCTCTTCAGTCCACAGAAAGATATGGGAGTCTCCATAAAATTGTTAATTCCATCTCAAGAGTTAAGGTTCATCTAAAAGAGCTTTTCTTTTTCTATTTGGAGGAAGATTCAGATTTCCTGACTGCAGAACCCTAAAAATACAGTTCTGAAAGTAACTATTTCTATTTGAGTTAAATCTAAATATGTATTTTTTCACAAAGGAGATTTTGATTCATTGCCTGAAAGAAGGAATTTAAAAAATCAGACTGCTTAAGTATTTTGGAGGCAAGAATTAGATCAAAATAAAATATGCAATGGGCACCAACAGTCTAGTCTCACTATATCTGAAATAAAGCCTTGAATAATGAATTTCAGGTTAGCAGTAGTGCTTATCTGCAGCTATGACTTATGGAACTAGTGTAGGAGAGATAATAGTATTCAAACCTGTCCCCCATTCCAATAGTTTCCATTAGTGGGCTTAAGCTAAAATCAGTGCAGTGATGCTCAGAGATTCTCTCTTTCCCAAAAGAGATGTAAGAAAAGGCTTGCAGAGCAACCTGTTTTCACAGTACTGGGTGCTGGAGAATACAGGGTACATCTTCTTACACATATTCTGTTTTGTTTTTTCATTTTTTTCTTTGAAAGAGATGATGGTTGAAGATTATATTGCAACAGAAAGCAAAACTACTTAGTTTCCAGGTCATTTTGAAAGGGAAAAACCAGATGGGATTAGTTATCTAGCTGTAAAAGTATGAGAAAAAGGTCTCCAGATCTAAGTCAGTCATCCTTGGATCTTTTTATAGCCAATTGAGAGAAAAAGGGGCTTCAAGGTCATGATTTATCTCATCTTGAGCTATATATATAAAGTAGGCTATACCACTTACGCTCTTAAAATATTTGTTTCTTTCCACTGACTAGAGAGAGATCCACGAGAGAATAGGTGACACGTTCACAACTGATAAATAGTTTCCTCCCTCAGCCCTGTATTGCCTTCATTTCATTCAGACAAGAAAGAATCTGAGATACTTCTTTCACCCCTCTTCTGAGCTTTCTTATTATTTTTCTTTTTTTAGACCACAGAGCTACAGGAAAGTAAAAGTAGCTACTTGATCCCAAGACCAATTTTCTATTTCTCTATTTGCCCCCCTTTCTAATATTACAATTTAGATAACATTATTTTCATAACTTATGAATACTCTTATTAGGCAAGGGAAGATAATTAGGTATTACTGCAGGAGTCCATGGGTTAATTTACAGGTTATCTAACAAACTAATGCTTTGTTAAAAAAAACATTTTCTAAATTCTCCTCCCTGGGAGAGACAACTTTTAAAGCTTGATAAAATTCCATTATTATTTCAGTGACAATCATTTCAAATTTCTTCCCAGCACAGAGACTGAAAAATCAGAGTGGATTCACATTTAAAATGGTTAACCTAGTTAACCTTAACCTTCAGTAAGGCCTTTGACACTGTCTACCATGAGATTCTCATAGATAAGCTGTTGATACATGGGCTGGATGAGCAGATGGTGAAGTAGATTGCAAACTGGCTGAATAGTCAAACCCAGTGGGTAGTGATTAGCAGCATGAAGTCTAGTTCAAGGCCAGTAACTAGCAGTGTGCCCCAGAGGTCTATACTGGGTACAATCTTATTCAACATTTTCATTAATGATCTAGATGATGGGGCAGACTGTACCCTCGGCAAGTTTGCAGATGACACCAAACTGAGAGGAGTAGGTGATATGCCAGAAGATCGTTCTGTCATGCCAGAAGGACTTCAACAAGCTGGAGAAATGAGCTGACGGGAACCTCATGCAGTTCAGCAAAGGGAAATGCAAAGTCCTACACCTAGGGAAGAATAAACCCATGTACCAGTATATACTGGGAGCCATTCAGCTGGAAAACAGCTTGGCAGAAAAGGACCTGGGGTTCCTGATGGACACCAAGTTGACCACGAGCCAACAATACGCCCTGACAGAAAAGAGGGCTAATGGTATACTGGGCTGCATTAGACGAAGTATTGCCAGCTTTATTCAGCACTGGAGAGGCCACATCTGGAGCAATGTTTCCAGTTCTGAGCTCCCCACTACAAGAGAAATGTGGACATACTGGGCAGAGTACAGAAAAGGACTGTGAAGGTGATGAAGGGATTAGAGCATCTCTTATATGAGGAAGGATTGAGAGCTGGGACTGTTGAGCCTAGAGAAGTGAAGACTCAGGGGTATTTCACTGATGTATGCAAATACCTGCAGGGAGGGTGCAAAGAAGACAAAACTGGTCTCTTTGGGGAGATTGGTGACAAGTGCTGTCCCTGAGGGGTCTGTGTGGGGACCAGTACTGTTCAGTATCTTCATCAATGACATAGTGGGATTGAATGCACCCTCAGTAAGTTTTCAGACAAGGCCGATCTGAGTGGTGCGGTTTACATGCCTGAGGGATGGGATGTTATGCAGAGGCACCTGGACAGGCTCAGGGAGTGGGCATGTGTGAACAAGGATGAGGTTCAACAAGGCCAAATGCAGGGTCCTGCACCTGGGTGGGGGCAACCCCTGGTATCAATACGGGCTGGGGGATAAAGGGATTGAGACTTGCCTAGCTGAGAAGGACTTGGGGGTACTAGTAGACGAAAAGCTGACATAAGCTGACAACGTGTGCTTGCAGCCGAGAAATCCAACTGTGTCCTGGGCTTCATCAAAAGAAGCGTAGCAGGTCAAGGGAGGTAATTCTGCCCCACCACTCTGTTCTCATGAGACTCCACCTGGAGTAGTGTGTCCAACTCTGGAGACCTCAGCACAGGAATGACATAGACCTGTTGGAGCAGGTCCAGAGGAGGGCCACAAAAATGGTCAAGAGGGCTGGAGCACCTCTCCTATGAGGACAGGCTGAGAGAGTTGGGGTTGTTCAGCCTGGAGAAGAAGACTCCGGGGACACCTTCTTGCAGCCTTTCAGTACTTAAAGGAGGCCTACAGGAAAGAAGGGGACAAACTTTTTAGCAGGGTCTGTTGCAATAGCACAAGGGGTAATGGCTTTAAACTCAAAGAGGCAAGATTTAGACTAGATATAAGGAAGACATTTTCCCTGGAAATGTTCAAGGTCAGGTCGGATGGGGCTCTGAGCAACCTGATCTAGTTTAAGATGTCCCTGCTCACTGTAGGGGGGTTAGACTAGATGACCTTTAAAGGTCCCTTCCAACCCAAACTATTCTACAATTCTGTAATTCTTTTCAGTGGTGCCCAGTGACAGGACCAGAGAAAAATGACACAAACTGAAGCACTGGAGGATCTCTCTGAACATCAGGAAACCCTGTTTTTTACTCTGAGGATGAGTGAGCATTGTGAGCATTAGCAGAGGTTACCCAGGAAGGTTGTGGAGTGGCCATCCTTGGAGACATTCAAAAGCTCTCTGAACATGCTCATGAGCAAATGACTCCAGGTGGCCCTGCTTGAGCAGGCAGGTTAGACCAGCTGACCTTCAGGAGTGCCTCCCAAACTCAACCATTCTATGATTCTGTGAACCTCAAACCAGAATTCATATTATGAACATACACGATTCTTAAAATTATGTTAAGAGTTACGGTTCTGCCATCTTAATTCTCAGAACAGGTAAAGAGCTAGGAAAAAAAACCCAAACATTTAAATAATATTTCCTCTGCTGACTCTCAAAAAGTAGAACATAACTACCTGAAGGGCATGGATTAATGAATATCAGAATTTCTAAGTTGTCTAGAAAATTTATCTAACAAAGAATTGTTATGTTATTCTAGAACTAGCCTGCAACAGAATATATAAAATTGTTTTGTACCCTATTTGTGAAATCAATGATGAATCTGTAAAGATAAGTAATTTTACATATAAGGTTAAACCCTGCTAACATTCACATTACTAATCACTTAAACTCTATTCCTATCCGATCAGTGGTATGCTATCTACATCTTGAGATGATTCTACATTTCATGATTTTGTGAAAACATAAAATCATTAAATTGTTCACAAGAGATGGCACAATATTTTCCATGTTGAAATGAATCACAACTAAAATCTCTTTCTATGTAAATAATGGTACAAATATACAGCTTTTAGAAAACTGTCTCTGAATATTTACTTAATAAGAATAATAAATATTGATTTCAACACGCTCACTACAACAAGTACAGTTATAATTGATCTTCTATTTTCCATTTCTACTGGTTTCACTAATTTTAATAATATGATATTGTATTAACTTCCAGGAACATTTAGAATGTCTTAATGTTTTCCAAATTAAGAAAAAAAAAAAAAAAAAAGAACATGACAGACTTTAGTTTATCAACTTTTAAGCTTACCCTCAGGTAACTTGAAAGACTCCAAATGTACATTCCAGAAATTTTGTTTTAGGTTGAGAGCTGCCACACTCTGACTAACTCTCCTAGTCTCCTTTGACAAAGTTTAAAATCTTGGTATCAAATAGTGGCATAACAAAGCAACGGAATAACTATGTTTAGGTTCATAAATCAGTAAATATTTTAAAATTTTGTATCCCATAAAATTACACAAAGATCTCATTACTCGGGGTAAACATACATAAGAAATTAGCTAAATATTGTCCTTTCAAATTTTTTAGCAACTTCAGTATCCTTAGAATTAAGGCCTGTACAACTTCATGAAATCAAGAAGGAAAACTAAAATATGCAAACAGTATAGAAGTTGGTGAATCTCAACTCAGTCATTTCAATAGAAATTATGTATTTTTCTCCAAACTGAGTAGCTGTGACATTTAGTTTCTTGACAAGAGAAATAATCTGATTTCCTCCTGATTTTTGATATTTAATGGGACAAGCCATACTAGCCTTTTGCCTGAGTAACCAGATAACAAGATTACACCTAGTGGAAAAGTATGTGATTGTTCAGCTATTAATTTTTAAATAGACATCTTGACTAGCTATTTTTAAATTAAGAAGCACTTTAGCTTCTGTCACTATAGGTGAGACAGTTGCCTTGAATCAAAGTTGATGAGTTATCCTGTAAGTGGACACACTGATCTATGTAGTTCAATCCTAAATCTTCTACCAGATTTAGTTTAAAGAGGTAGGTGTCATGAAAAATCTGTGTACAGATGGAAGTCAGCTAATAAATCAATACATTTACAACTCCAATACATAAGACACAAGCATCAGGTAAAATTCAATGATGAATTGTTTCAGCACACAGCTGCAAGCATCTTCAATTTAAACCATGACACTTGAGTAGAGATTAATTTGGATGTTACCATAATGGCTTGATGAAGTTGGGCACACTAGTTCTGCCAGCTGTTTTACCTCATGCTAATACAAAGTTTCTGGAATTCAGTTTAAGGTGAAAAGGTCTTGTTGGTATACTGCAACTTGTGAGACTAGGGCATGATGAAAAGGGCATGCTTATTCCTTGGTTTTGTTAGTTTATTCATTTTTTCCCATACACAATAATGTCATAATATTTTTCTTTTAAAGTTAAATACCAACCTCAAATATCAGTATTTGTTACTGAAAATCACATAAACTTTTCTTCTGAAAGATCTTTGTTTAGAAGCTTCCTTTAATTGAATTCTTTTTTCAGCAAATACTGCTTCACCATATGGCAGCAGGCTTTTAACTAATAAGTTGGCACTTAGAGAAGAAAGGGAAGACTATTGTTTATGGTTAACTTTAAATCACAGGTGCAGTTCCAGATAAAAGGAGTGTGTTCAAGTGCCAACAAGGCACAACAGATTTAATTATATTACTTGCCATCTCAATGAAACAAACAGGGACTGATTATTCAGTTTTGACACATTTTAAACTGTTATGTTCCCTCATGTCCATGAAATTTCTTTAGTATCAAAGAGATGAAAGCTTATTAGACTTCACTAAAAATCTCCAGGAAATGCTTTATTGTGATACATCAGGGTCTGGATGTCCCAGGGAAAGGTATTTTATCAAAGCATTTAGATGAAACTGTTTTTCAAAAGCTTGTTTGCATGAAACTAACCTATTCTTTGCTTCAGTTAGTAATTCTGCTTATGTCAGGGAATCAGAGGAGCTAGATTACTTTGTGGATGTGAGCATTACTTCTAAGTGCCACCTCAATATGGGAAGGTCAGGCTGGCACAGAGGGTTAGGCTAAAGCTAAGAGACTACCAGCCAATTTAATTTTCAGAAGGGCTCACCTGAAGCTCTACATTAATCTTTAGAGTCGGTTGTATATCCAATTGGGCAAACCAAAAGACAAATTAGACAAGTTAATTAGAACAGCCTCTGGGTGTTACTTTGGATTCAAGTAAATGAATATAAAATACTTCTGAACGCATAAGGGTGAATAAGATTTGGAAAAAAAAAAAGTATAGTAAAATTGGAGAAATCAAGGGTAGAATTTAACTCCAGATTGTATACCCCTTAATTAAAGTGCCTAGATATGGTGTCTGTTGTTTATGAATTTCAGCTGCTAGAATGCTCAAAGAAAAACAAAACTACAATTCTTTGGTCCCATCATGGGGATCTTATTCCACCTGAGGCTCATTAGGGTAAACCACCTGGCTGTAAGCTGGCAATCCAGAAAGACACTGTCTCCCTTAAGATCTATGTCAGACTCTTCAACCTTAGGAGAGTACTTCACATACCTAGCTGCTAGACATATTTTTAAGCAGTTATGTTGAACCCCTATTCTATATGGTTAATGGAATCGGGAGATCTAAATTGCTCTTTGGTAAGTTTAATTGGTGATGTTCTAATGCCTGTGATACCATGTCTTTCCTTGATTTTTTTTTTTTTAAGTATATTAAATGTTTTTCATTAATAGCAATGTTAATATATTGCTATAAAAGCTTCACTTCAGAAAGCTTAGGAGGTCAATGTTGGAAATAAAAATTCAAGTTATAGCCAGTGTATTACTTTACCTCTAAATTTTGGGTTTTTTGTCCTCACAACATGTTATATCAATCATCTTCTGTTTGTGGAGGTGATATCTAATAGAAATGTTCTCAACCTGCCCCTTTCCAACCCCTCAAAAAAAAAACCAAAAACAACCACAAAACAACAACCCACAAACAAACAAAAAAAACCCAAGCCAACAAAAACAACAACAAAAAAACCCAACCCAAAAAACTCTATGGTGTATGATAACCTTTATAAAAGTAATTAAATTGAAGTATTATTTGTTGAGTAATCTCATTTCTCTCCTAGAAGAGTTCAATTTTCTATTTGAAATAGTGGTGTGCTTTATTGTTTCTTTCTATTGCTACAAAAGCAAGTGTAGTTTAACAGGTTTCATGTTTCACAGAAATTGAAATAAAATATTTGTAAAGACAAGTGTAGGTAGATAAATACTAGTATTGGCTCTGAGCTGTAACATCTGTGTTACGATGTTTACTGCGACAAGTTTGGTATTTCCAGATGGAAACAATGTTGTCATTTATGAATTTCCTAGGGAAAAGAGTTTGTATGCTCTTGGAAAGAACATAGCAACTTCAGTGGCTGCATAAAGAAAACTCCACCGTTTGGTTAACTAAAATGGATTTGTTACCTGAAGGAAGCAAAATCAGCAGCTGGTTTATTGTCTTTTGTAGACTGAATAATGGAGCAATGACTCATGCCCAAGGTATCACACTGGTTCTGGAGAGATATGTTGGTATAAAAGCTAGAGTAATACAAATGAATCAAGACTATTTTTTTAAAAAAATATATTATAATCATCAGTTTATTAAACCTTATTGACAAAGCTGGATGATTAACTGCTTAACACACCTTAAGGCTTGTTGTCTACCTAAGCTAGTGAGACATGGCTTTTTATCAAAACAAGAATATTAAGGAAAGTAAATAGAAACTTTTGAATATTGTTAATCTATGTTAAATTTGTTTTTTCGTGCTAACCAAAAATGGTTTCACAGTAAGCATCTAGAAACAATTTTCCTTTTATCCTGCAGAAGAATTTGTCTGTTACTTCTTGTGTTGTGTTTTTCCTTGAGAACAGGGATCTATATGTTGCACAGATTCATGAAGCACCACACAGACGTAAAAAAAAAAAAAAGAGGTACCACTTTAATTGCTTCTGCAAAGGTATTTTTTTTTTTTTTTTCTTCCCTTTTGTAACCTTTTCAATAGAATTTCCACAGAAGGTTTCCAATGATACCCATCAGAGAAAGAAAGGAAAAAAAAAAAAAAAATCCTACCTATTTTCAAAGAAATTAATATTCAGGAAATGAATATTTCTTTTTTTCCAGGTGTGTAGTTCCAAAAGTATTGTTTTTCTTCCTTAATTTTCACAGAAAGGTCTACATATGCCTGCAGAAACACCGATAGTCAGTAGTGATTCTAACTGGAAGACTATTGCACGTTGAGGAGCTAGTGATCTACCCAACAGTTAACACGAGCACCGGCAGACCTGTGCTGTGTTGTGAACAACATGTTGCCTTCAGGCCTATGTTGTGCTGAACATATTCCTTGGCTGCTGGATAAACTTAGCCAGCTAATCATAACAGATGGACTTGTAGGCAGCTCTCACTTGGCAATGATATTACACTACTTGCATGTCCTTCCATTTATGTTAAGGTAAAGTGGCATGTTCTTGTGTGAACAACCTTGTGCTTGACAGCAGAAATGTTGAATAGAGTTACTTTCTTTTAAGAGCATGCTATCAAAAATCTAAAGACCAAAAAGCCAGGGATTCTCTTCGTGGACAGGATCTGTGCCATGTGCTACTGCCTCCACTGCAGTACAACATGTAAGGTTATGGAAGGGATGTAAGGTTATCTACCCTTTCTTTCTTTTTTTTTTTTCTTTTTTTTCTTTTTTTTTTTCTTTTTTTTTCTTTTTTTTTTTTTTTTTTTTTTTTAATGTTAGGTCTAATAAATGGTATTTTAATCAATACTTTATGGTGTTTGAGTGCCTTTTTTATTGGGACTATCAGAAACACTTGCACAGGTGCATTACATCATCCAATTTAGATATAGATCAACAATTTAGTAGATCATAGACCTCTATTTAGGATATTCTTATCAATATATTTTGAGGGCATCTGCATTTCGTTCTAAATCTTTAAATTTTGGCATTAAGTATTCATTTGCAAGGTAAATATATAGGAAAATATTAATGACTGTGAAAGCATGCAACTTGAAATAACACAATACCAATATTTTATTTTGTCTTTAAACGCATCTGAAAAATAGATCACTAGTTTCACATCCAAGCAACAAAAAGTATCTGAATAGTAATCAATACTAAGAGCTTTCAACTTCCTTTATTTTTATTTATATCTTAATTACATGAGGAAAAACAAGAAGTTCTTTGTTTCTGTATTGATTTATCTGCTGGTATTTCAGAATAACACAAATTAAAATTAAATTAAAAGCACAAATACTTTTTATATACTTTGGATCACATTTAAAATAACATCTGAGAGTGATCTTACTTTTTGATGCTTAACTCCAACTTGGAATCAGTAGGACTTAAGTGGATACTTAAATATTTTGTTATAATGCTAAATAAAGACATGGTCAAATTATTTTATTTCCATTTAAAAACAAAATAAAATAACCCACGAGGCAAGATCTTTGAAATTTTCCCAGTCTTTTTTACTAACCTTTCTGGTTTACATTTTGCTTGCTGCCTCTTTTCCATTGTGATAGGATATATGATTACAATGCATGCTTATTCAGGTTATTTGTCTGCAATAGCAGTGGAAAAAGACTAAGGTAGTAACACAAATGTCCCACCCAAAACATTAAAACTAGTACTGAAGATATAAATACCTGTAATCTAAGAAATTTAAGCCTCAAGTTTGCTAAATGGGAGAAAAGTCAGTTACATGGATATGTCTTTATGAAAAGAGATCTCACTATATTTTAATGTCCCTTCCACACACTCCTCTAATGAGGCATCTGGTACGATTTCACATCAAACAAAAAAGCAGAGCTACTATACCATGCGCAAGCCAGCTGTTGGTTTTCCTGACAGCTTGCAGAAAACCTACAGAGTTGGATCTTTTTTTTTTTTCCCCTCTGCAAAGTTGGGTTTCTATGTTTGGAACATTTTGACAGCTGATGCAAAGAAAAACAGCTGTTACTATGTATTTCAGAATGTTTCTTTTCAATACATTCTTTTTTTATTAGAAAATAATTTGGTTTGTGTTGTATATTTAAATAAGCTCAATAAATATACTGGTTTGTTTGTAATCAGGAGTTCATCATGTAATCAGTCCGAAGCAAATGACTAAGATAAATGTTTAGGGATTATATAAAATTAAATTGCATTAAATATTTTTATTATTAAAAAAACTCAGACCACAAAAATTGTGTCCTCCAAGGACAATAACAAGTAGTGGAGATGCCATACAAATATTCTGAAAAAGGGTGACCAAATGAGAAATAATAATTACATAATTAATATTGTACCTTCCAAAGACTTACCAGTGTGCAGTTCTTTACATGGTATGCTAAAATAAAAATGTTCTTAACAGAAAAGATTGTACCTGTGTATTCTTAAGCTTGGCAGGTTATGGCCTGTAGCTGCCTGTGTATTTGCTGAATGTGATTTGCCTTCTAGACAACAGTGAAAAATAGACACTTTAGCACATGAGTCATCTGACTTATTTTAGAGTCTACTTTAAATTGAAGATTAAATGTGCCCTTAAAATACCGATTTGTTATCTTCTGACTCTAAATAAAGACTAGATATTGAGCTAAAAGTCTACAGTACTGTCCTCTGGACACGGTCCAGCAGGTCCATGGATTTCTTATGTTGGGGACTCCAGAGCTGGATGCAGTACTCCAGGTGGGGTCTCACGAGAGGGGAGTAGAGGGGCAGAATCCCCTCCCTGTCCTGCTAGCCACACTGCTTTGGATGCAGCCCAGGATATGGTTGGCCTTCTGGGCTGCAATTGCACATTGCTGGCTCATGCTGAGCTTCTGGTCAATCAACACACCCAGGCTCTTCTCCTCAGATCTCCCCCCCAGCCATACCCCACTGAGCCTGTATTTGTGCTTGAGATTGCCCCGACCCAGATGTAGGGCCTTGCACTTGGCCTTGTTGATCTGCATGAGGTTGGTTTGGGCCCCCCTCTCCAGCCTGTCCAGGTCCCTCTGGATGGCATCCCTCCCCTCCAGCGTGTCTACCTCACCAAACAGCTTGGTATCATTGGCAAACTTGTTGAGGGTGCACTCGACCCCACTGTCCATGTCACGGACAAAGATGTTGAATAGTACAGGTCCCAGTACTGACCCCTGAGGAATGCCACTCATCACTGCTCTCCACTTGGACATTGAGCCGTTGACTGCAACCCTTTGAGTGCAACCATCCAGCCAGTTCTTTATCCGCTGTGTGGTCCATTTGATGAATCCTTGTCTCTCCAGTTTAGAGACCAGGATATCATGTGGGATGGTGTCGAACGCTTTACACAAGTCCAGGTAGATGACATCAGTTGCTCTTCCCTTGTCCACTGCCACTGTAACCCCTTCATAAAAGGCCACCAAATTTGTCAGGCATGACTTGCCCTTGGTGAAGCCATGCTGGCTGTCACCAATCACCTCCTTGTTTTCCATGTGCCTTAGCAGAGTTTCCAGGAGGATCTGCTCCCTGATCTTTCCAGGCACAGAGGTGAGGCTGACTGGCCTGTCGTTCCATGGGTCTTCCTTCTTTCCCTTTTTGAAAACAGAGGTTATGTTTCCCCTTTTCCAGATTTTCCCAATCCTCACCTTTACATTCTGTGTCATGGGCAGTGCGGCTGCAGTTGTTGCCAGTGAAAACTGAGGTAAAAAAGTCGTTGAGTACCTCAGCTCTGTCTCTGTCCTGGGTAACTAGTTCTTGTGTTTCCTTCTGGAGAGTGCCCACATTTTCCCTAGTCTTTCTTTTCTCACTGACATTTTTAAAGAAGGATTTTTTTGTTTGTCTTAACGTCCTTGGCCAGATTTAGTTCTATCTGGGCTTTAGCTTGTCTAACCCAATCCCTGGCTACTTGAACGATTCCTCTGTATTCCTCCCAGGCTACCCGTCGCTGTTTCTACTCCCTATAAGCCTCCTTTTTGCTTTTGGTCTTTTTGCTTTTGAGCTCCTTGTTCATCCATGCAAGCCTCCTGTTTTTTCTGCCCGCCTTCCTCTTTGTAGGGATGCATTGCTTCTGAGCTTGGAGGAGGTGGTTCTTGAATATTAACCATTAAATTTTGACACAACCTTGCCATTTTATATCATGATATAAATCTGCATTATACTATATTTCATACTATTTATGTAGGTTCAAGTATTTAAACATACATTCAGTTGGAAGATTCAGTTTCTCAGAGATTATTCCTTTGACAACATTGATGCACTAAGGTTATGGAATACCCCAGATAATGAAATAAAGGGGAAAAAAAGACATCAAATAGCAGACAAACAATCTTAATTTAATCTTTTTACTAATTATTAGTGACTATGTAATTTACTTCTATAAGTTGGGATGGACCCTGTTCACTAAGTTAACTGCAAATTTTCGATTGGATTTTATAAGATAGCATCTTAAACTGAATAGGTATAAATATTTGAATCTCTAAACAAAACCTGTAACATCAGAACTAGTTACGTAGTACAGTGTACATACTCTAGAACAAAAATCTTTTTTTGTATTTTTAAATCCATAAAAGTAAATACTTGGTTATGTTGGGTGTAACATGCTTTTAGCTGAATTTATTTAGAAACTCTGAAGGTATAGGTAACGATTTCTTCAGGCTCCAAGTCAATATCTAAGATTTATTCTGGCTACTAAAACACCCTACCTTCTGTGAGTCATCTTCAGCATGTAAGACAGCTCAGCTAATTGACGACACAAAACTAACCCAAGTATTTTTTTAAAATCCAAGCAATTCCAGGGACTTTAATTCAAAAAAGAAAGTTGAAAGAGCATATGTGGATTTCCAGGCAGCACACAGAAGCTGAAAAACTTTGAAAAAAAATCAGTATCTAGAAAACTCAGTTTTAAACGTGATAACATTGAGGAAGGTTTTCAAATGTTAATAAGGAAGAATAAAAAAATGCATTAAAAATTTCTGCTAATGGTTCAAAATATCCTGATTTCTGTCAGAATTTTTCTCTCCCTATTAATCTTTCTGAGAAATTGTAGAATTGAGATATATATATATATGTATATATTATTAAATTTAACTACCCCAAACTGGGACAAAACTGAATAGAGAAGTTTGAAAACTAGTTTACTTTTTAATACTTTTGTTGTTTGGAAAAGGTAAAACACAACAAAATTAGGTTATCCTTTATTTATCTGTTGACTAAGAAATTAGTCCTGTTTGTTACAACTTTTCCCTAGATGAAATCTTAGACCAAGTTAGTAAAGCCAATATGTTGCTTACTGTTGAACTAGCAATACAGCTAATTATGAGTAAAATGAAAATTACGAAAAGAGAAAAAATCAGTCTTTTATATGTATGTCTTAGCTCTATATTGTAAGGACCAAATGGAAACTCTCTGAAATCTAAATGCACAAGGCCTACAAATGAGCACAAAGGCATCCATTTTTGACAGGTGGTATTGTGAAACAGAGGTAGAACTGGTAGTTATAGCATGAAAACTTTTTCTTGGAAAATAGAAAAAGGCAACATAAACCATTTTGTTTTTCTGGAAAGAATAAAAGTATAAATTTATGAACTCCAAATTAAGTGTGGAAAGGAGATTTTACATGTGTGGCAACCTCTGATTTCAAAGTCAGTTTGAGTAACTGCACTGGCAGATGAACTTTTCCTGTGAGAAATTGCAATAATTAGGTTTCAAAAATAACTTCTGAAGAGGCAATACTTATATAAATTCTATTCAACAGGATGAGAGTTACAGGAATTACGACTTTGGGTCTATGTATGCACACAGTGGGAACTATTAAACAATCATTGTCTGAGATTTGTTGTTGCTAGTTTCTTGAAGAAAACCTAGACTAATAACATTCAGAATGTGAAGAAATAAAAGGAAAAAAAAAAAAGTCAGAAAGTATGATTCACACTTGCATTCAACTTATTTAATACCAGATTCGCAGTATATAGGATTCTGGTAAGCAAGAAAACATGTAAAATATATTTGGGTGTTTAATATACATTATCTATCATTTTACATGAACTACAATTAAAAAGTATAAAAATATGTAAGAATGAGAAGTGAAACAAAAAGAAGTTTGATACTTCTTTACATACAAACATAATATTTAGATTTTTTTTTTTAAATATATTCTTGTCAGTATTTAAGACAAGCTAGTACTTATAAACTTGCCATTTTTACTCTGTAATTGAATAGAATTTCAATAGAATTTCTCCCATTGGAATTTCAACTTTTTTTTGGCTTTGTAGATCATTTATGCACACTCCTGGATTTCAACTATGCGTATTTATATCCTTACACTGTTTTTCTGTTTTTGGTTGGTTTTTTTTTGCCTCAAATGACATTAAGAACATCTGTCAAGTTGTGAATTGAATGGTACTTCAGTTGAGAATGGTATCTTTGATAATATGCATATATACCATCTATTCAATAAAAACAGAGAAAAGTAGATTGCATTTTAAAATAACTATCTGTTATGTAGAAGGTTATAGGGTTTAATTTTATTTTCTGGGGATTTTTTGTTTGTTTTTGTTGTTGGGCTTTTTTGACTGTGTTTTGGAACATAATTTATCAGAAGAAGAAATAACTTTAATTTTGCATCCCTTCTACATTTCACTAGTTAAATATTAATTATTAGTGCTTCAGAGATGCTACACAATGAGAGATATCTTTAGTTAATGCAGACCAAAGTAACTGTGTCAGCTTGAGTAACACACATCAAAATTAACATTTTGAGGTCTAACTCATTATCTATAAACTATGATCAGGTTTCCAGAAAATAATTAAATCCTGACATTTTATTTTAATATTAGCTATCTGTGTTTCATTTATATATCTACCAATAACTAAACTTCTATAAAACAAACTTCTAAATTCCCCCAAACCCAGAACATTTAGACCATTGTATTACTGCTGTCATACAGCAGCTGCGAGAAAGGCATTACTTGACACAAATATGTAAAGAACTGAGACAATTTGCAGCTAAAAGTGAATGCTAAATAATACTATTAATGCAACTGTGTTCTTTATTCAGTTATACGATCTGAACTAGTAACTTCCAGCGGTAAATGGATTTTTCTTTAAGAGGTAAGCTCAATAACACATCCGTACTCTATATTAGTGCAAGCTGGCTACCTCTGTGTTCTCAGGCTTCTTAAAAATGAAGAAAAAAAAATAATTACAAGGAAGGCATGGAATGAGAAGGTGGCAAGCATGTGCTTTTGGACCAGAATGCTTGGAAACATACCTATGTGTAGTAACATCTAGAGGGAATCATACTGTAAGGAGATATATTACATGAAACAACGTTCAATATGCTTATTCTGCGTGATAGATAGACTATAATAATGAAAAACAATTTGATTCCAAGATTAAAATAAACTAAAATGCTTCTGTCTCAACAATCTTCTTACTTGATTTTGATTTGAACTTTCAAACGATATATTGAAAATTACATCTACAGTAGATCTAGATATTTTATGGCATTGACTAAGTGCTTCAAAAAACACTTGGTGATTTGTGCTCACAGACACATATCAAACAGTTAATTTTCTGCTTGGGACTAGATCTATAAAGATGGGCACAGACAACAACAAAAAATAAGTATTGTTATTGTAGAACCCACTTCTCAGTATATTACATTAATGAAACATTTAAATTCTGACCTGTTCTTGCAAAATTTTAGAGGTTTCAGAATTGAGATTCTTTACTCCTGTATATAGGTTTTACAGATCCATGCGTTAGCTATTGCTGTAAAAAAGAACGGAATTTTATTTGGAGTTAGATACTTTCCAATACTTATAGAAACACCTCATGCCACTATGGTTCATGGTGCAATCTGATGATCCCCTAGTCCATATCATAAGTATCGTCATTCCAAGATTTATTGACTTGGCCATTTTAGAAGTAAAAAAACAGATTAGCTCTCTGAACAGCAGTTTCATTTGGACTGAAACAACATTATAAAAAATATATTACATTATTAACCAATTACAAAAAAAAAAGTCTATGAACCTGAAACCCTGCTATCTCTATTTTCCTCAGCTCTGATTAACTGCTAAGTAAAATAAGACCAATTTCTAAAGTTAAGTAGAATATGTTATGAAAAGAATTTCAAGATTAGCTACTTTTTCTTCATCCTCTTGTCACAGAAAGCAGGATGCATCAGGCTTAACTTTCAGCCTTTCCTTATATCCTTATATTTATGGGAATCAAGAACAGGTTCAGAAATTTGTTCTGAGGACTGGGATGGAGACAATTCTGAGCAGCAGGAAAGTAATGATCACCAGAATTTGCTTTCTTGTGTTAGGAGACTTAAGTCTGAATGTAGAAAAACTGTGGAACTGGGATGAAAATGGGATTCAAACAGGGCCTGAGAGGAAAAAGAACTCTTTTTAAAAAACAGTGTCTGTGTGGGATACACTTTGAAAGTGTCTATCGTCTTCTGAGCCAGAAATCAGCACAGGGTTCAGTGTTCACAAACTTGTCCTCAAGCATCCTATCATCATTGAAGGGCATACTTACTAAATATAACTAATAACTTTGAATTGGAGCTGTGGGAATGTGCTTAAACAGGGTTTGGGGTGTGGTGGTGGTGGGGAAGTGTGGGGGAGATGTGTGGCGGGGTTTGGACAAAACCAGAGAATCTGATCTTGATATATGGTGTAATTGTATATGAATCCAAGTGCATCCAAAGTTACCCAAATCACCTGTAATGACAGTACATATGGAGATGTTCTAGCTACTGTAATCTAAATATCTGTAAAGTGAAAATATGCCAAATAAATCACATTTAAGTAGTGTGGCAATAAAATGAAATAAAAAGGTAATGAATCATTTCTATTACAGTTGCAAGAGAGGGGAAAAAAAGGTCTCTATTAATAGTTAAATAAATGGATAAGTCCTGTTGGGTTTAGCTGCTATAGAAGTTGGGATATCTATTACAAGTGAAAAAATGTAGGTTATAGCCTGGAGGAATCCAACATGTCAAGTAAATCTAATGTCCACTTCACTATTCAGTAGCCATTCAGCTGACTGCAAAGAATGATTTCTCAACCTGAAGATCATGAAGAAAAACTGCATATTCCCCACAGAACAGATATTTAAGATGACCAACATACAGACAATTAAGCTAGCTTGGATGCCCAGACCCACATCAAAACACGTAATACAGAAATAGGTGGAGAAAAAAATAGCCCTCAAAGTATCAACTGAAAGATAAATGATGTTCATGCTGAATTAGTTGAATGATACTGATAAATATGGATTTTTTGTCAGCAAAACCCTTCCTGTTGATTTATAAATGTACTGGTTGGCTAGAGGCATAAACTCAACATCCAGCACTTGACGCTGGTGTTTACGCCTATGCTGTAGGTGCTTATTCTGTGGAAATGAACAGAAGTGATAGTTCTGCAGATGTTGACACGAATATTACAGCTGAATGAATATATCTTCTTCCTGAAATTGCTAGCAGTTACACAGTGTGAGTTTAGATGTGTTTTTTTCCAAAGAAAATTAAAAGGCACTTGTGATAAACATGTATTCAATTACCCCTGAATAGACTAATGCAGTAATTCAAGCTATATCAAGACATTTTCCTGCTTGTGAGTCCTCTTTTTATATGCCACTTACATTGTTCCATGTGTTGTTTTAAAATGTTTTCCAGCATGACTATGTTTACCAAATAAACCTAGTATCTTGTAAATTCAAATTTCCTCTCTTCTGTGATCTATCCTTAATATTCTTAGATGCCAAGCAAATTGTTTTTCAGTGAAGGAGTGTAAAAAGTGCTACAAGAATGCTAGTACTTCTGATGAATTGTGCTGAATGTCCAATAAGTTATGTTAAGCATTTTAATTGACTCTAGCCTCTGTTGGTAAAATATTTTTTGTTCTGCTGCCTGACGCTGCTCTGTAACGTGCATTTATGTGACATTTTCCTATTTCTGAGCCTCACAGAATGAAATCCAGCTGATACTCAGAAAAAAAAAATAATAATAAAAAAAAGCAATAAACCCTCACAACTCTAAAATACCATATAACTCTACTGGCAGTACTATATCAAAAGAGGGGAAAACATGAAGAAATAAGGGCTTTATCTCAAGAGCCATATTTGCATATAGGTCACCATAAACTAACTCTCTACTATCTATCTAGCCTCCATTTTTACCATGCCCTCCCGAGATCCTTCTGCTGCCTGGTATGGAATCCGAAATACCATCCACTGTGGTGATTAATTTCCCTTAGTGTTAAACAATGAATCAGTAGACATGACATTAGCAAAAGCTGTAAGTTTTTGCCATCATATTATTTTACTATCATATATCATTGCTTCCTAATCCTGCAAAACCCCATAATGCCATTTTCCAGACTCATACTGTAAAAACTCTGTCTGCTTAATACATATGAAGAGTGGTATCAGTCAATCTGATTTGTATGGCACTTACATATTTGGGTCACTATCCGAAAAAAACATATAGGATTTTTTTCTGCTTAGATGAGAGCTATGGTGTGGTCTGAACAGAAACCAATTTGAGTAATCGATGGGAACTCCAGAAGGCACCATAGTGCATATCGTCTTGTAAGGGCTGTTGTAGTGTCAAATGTGTTTATACCCAGTAGAGGCAAAAGTATTTTCAAGGTCTCCAGAAGAACATGTTGTTTGTTCTGTTAGGAGTATTTCAGAGGCATCAAGCTCTGTTCACTGACTGTGAAAGGCATTTATGAATTTAGGAAGATTGTGACACTTGACACCTGTGGTTCAGATCCCACAAAGTGGGAAGTCTGGATTTCTTTCCAGCTGACTCAGTGTGACCAGTTCTGCACTGTGAAGGGCTTTAAGACCTTTGCCACAGAGAAGCAGAATAAAATTGGTAACTTCCAAAAAAAAAAATGTTGCTACCAGCAACAGAATAGCTTCTACTTCCACTATCTGCTATTGTCTAATAAATATGGTGGTTCTGATGTTGCCATTACATTATTAATTAAACTCTTGTCAATTTTGAAAATAAATACTATGGATAGCTATGCTTAAGGAGAAGGATAAGAGTTCACATGTTTTCCACTTAAAATTTTACTTTAGTTCACAGCACAGAGAATTGTAATATCCTGTGCATACTCATGTGCTAAACCATGATTTTTCAATGGGGTTTTTTTCATGTTTTTTTCCCCTATACTGAGTGCCTTAAGCACTAGACAAGTAAGTTAGGACAAGTGGAACATTAAAGGAAAATATTTTCCATTAATATCTATCCTATCTGATGCCTGGCATACAAGGCATATGCATATACAGGTTTCTATTCCCTAAGGCAGAGCTGCAACTCATTTCTATGCTAGTTTAGATGAATCTGATTTTATTTGAAATAGATTGAAGTACTGACATGGTCAATCATCAGTCTCAGCTGAAAGCTGTGATTAACTGCTGGTAGTGCAGATGAGCAACTTTCTGAGCTGACTCCTAGCCAGCATTTTCAGGAGAAGGGTTCTAAAGTTCACCCTTTATAGTCACAAGACAACAATAATAACATCAGTCTCATGGTCTGCTTGCACATGGGACCTCCTTAACTCCATTTCTTGAGTTTTCTCATGTTGGCCAGTGTGTTCTGCGCACACTCAGGGAGTTAGACCACACATGTGAGTTCAATATTGGACTAAGGCAACTACAAGCAGGTTCTATTCCCTCTTGTGTAAATGACATTATCTACATAATGTTTAATTTATTTTCAAGAAGAATTATGTAAATTATATGTATGCATTTTTGAAATATACCAGGTTAGATTGGCTAGTGACCAAAATTTAATATTGGCTCACAACAATTTGATACTGCCCTTTTACTTCAACATGCTTCATGTAAATTTATACATATCTGCAGACCTACTAAATAAGTTTTGCATTTATGCTGCCTTTGGAAAGACTTCTACCTTCTTTTTTAACATTCCTTTTTTTTTTTTTCTAAGAAAAAGAAGCTCACAGATTTAAAAAGCTTCCTTCAATGAATAGGTAAGGGTAAGTAATTGTGCCACAAGCAGAAACAAACCTTTGCTTCCTAGAGGCCTAGCACTGGACAGGATTTGTTTCTTGTCTAGTTATTTTATAAACAGAGTAGAACAGAGGGTATGTTCAAATCTGTTCTTCATCATGACTTCTAAAGTATAATTGTGTAATTAATCAAATGCTAAAAAAATAGTGTTTTCTCTTCATGATCATAAAATGGGCTCAACTAGTTCTAACATTTTGATCTCAGCTTTTTTTCTAACTCAATTTTTCTATTGACACCATTACTTTCTCAAATGTGACTTCATAAAATATTATTGATGTTGCAGGTCTGCAAAATACATCAGATAAAAGCTGCTGTTTGACATCCACCTCTGATGCAATTATCTTCCAATGAATACACCAAGCCAGAACTACAGGCATCCTTCACCAATTAGATCAATCTGTGTTAATCCACATATTTCCTTTAAAGTTTTTCATCTCTGTTCATTTGTTTAGGTTTATATTTATTTTACCATTTCAGAAATACAGGCTGCACTCTTGAAATGGAGTCTATGGAGGTTCTATTACAGTTGTTTCTCTTGTAAATTTTCTTTTCAGTTATCTTTCAGTGCTTCACAGGAGACTGTTTAAGCTCATGTCTTTTTGAATTGCAAGACACCAAACATTTCTCGTTTTCATTTGTGTGACTCTAATTGAAATAACCCTTTATATATATGTTTTTCCACAGCTGCTATATACCCTGGCTTTTCTTTTATTTGATATGATTTATTTCTCCCAGTCCTTGACGCTTCTAACAATGTTTGAGTCATGCTTCAGACTGTCAAAAGTGGTGGCATATTGTCTACTAATTACTGTCTCTGCTGCCATTCACTTCAGTGCCCAAAGGAATCTTGAGAATAAATTCAGCTTCCGTATAATATCCCAAAATAATGATTTATATCCAGATCTGGTGAAAAAACAGGAATTTTGTGGAAGAAGCTTTTTTTTTTTAATTTAAAATGAAATTTAAAATATGTTTTTCTAGAAACATATTTGCTAGGTTATGTGATAAAAAAAAAATCTTGTCTCCACACTCACAAAGGAACACAGAAAGATTATAAGAGATGAGAAGCCCCCAAAATATTCTACCTGGGTGTTTCCAAGCCCATCACAGCAGCCATCAACCCATAAAAGGCCCATCTTCCCAAGCCCAGAGGAGCACAGGGAGGCACAATGGCAAGCAGGAACCCAAACTGACAACTCAGAGGAAAGGACACCGTGTCCAGGCCATTCCCAGGACTGTCCCAGGAAGGCCTCAACCCCAGTGTTCAAGCATGAAACCCATCGGGGAGTCAAGAGGAGAGGTTCTCCAGAACACCTTTCTGACTAATAAGGGTTGCTGCCTAGGGGTGTGGGATGCAGGGGAAGAGCATTTTGGGATTGTACAGAACTCGTTATGGGATGTTTAGGGGACAAACCAAATGCAGAAAAAGGGAGTGGCTTATATGATTTGCAGAGGAACAATTGTGGGAAATAGAGGGATAAGGAAATAAAGGTTCATGTTCAAGAAGGAGTTGGTCAGTGCGCTTATCTGTCTATGCCCTGTGCCTGATCAGCGCCATCTGTCCTGTCTTCATGTTAAATTCCTTTCCAACTCCTGACCTGGTCACCTGTGATATGGAGAAGGCTGAGGTACTCAATGACTTTTTTGCAGAAGGCAAAGGCAGGGACCAGGAGAATGAAGAACTGCCCACTGTAGGAGAAGATGAGGTTTAACACCATCTAAGCAACCTGAAAGTATACAAGCCCATGGGACCTGATGAGATGCACCTGCAGGTCCTGAGGGTACTGGCAGATGAAGGTGCTAAGCCACTAGCCATCATATTTGAGAAGTCATGGCAGTCTGCCACTGACTGGAAAAGGGGAAACATAACCCCCATTTTTAAAAAGGGAAAAAAGGAAGACCTGGGGCCAGTCAGTCTCACTTCTGTACCTGCAAAATCATGGAGCAGATCCTTCTGGAAACTCTGCTAAGTCACATGGAGAATAAGGAGGTGACTGGTGACAGCCAATATGGCTTCACTAAAGGCAAATCATGCCTGACAAATTCGGTGGCCTTCTATGATGGTGTTACAACATTGGTGGATAAGGGAAGAGCAACTGATGTCATCTACTTGGACTCGTGCAACGTATTTGATGCTCTTCCACATGACATCCTTGTCTCCAAATTGGAGGGACATAGATTTGATGGATGGACCGCTCGGTGGATAAGGAATTGCCTGGATGGCCACACTCAAAGAGTTGCTGTCAACAGCTCGATATTCAAGTGGCGAGCAGTGACGAGTGGTGTTCCTCAGGGGTTAGTACTGGAACCAGTGCTGTTTAACATGTCTGTCAGTGACATGGACAGTGGAATTGAGTGCACCCTCAGCAAGTTTACCGACAACACCAAGTTGTGTAATGCGGTCAACACGGTGGAGGGAAGGGATAATGTGGTCAACACGGTGGAGGGAAGGGATGCCATCCAAAGGGACCTGGACAGGCTTGAAAGGTGGGCCCGTGCGAACATCGTGAAGTTCAACAAGGCCAAGTACAAGGTTCCGCACATGGGATCCCAAGCACAAATACAGGCTTGGCAGAGAATGGACTGAGAGGAGCCCTGAGGAGAAGGACTTGGTCGGTTGGTTGAAGAGAAGATCAACATGAGCTGGCAATGCATGCTTTCAGTGCATAAAGCCAATCTCATCCTGGACTGCATCAAAAGAAGCACGGCCAGCAGGTTGTGGGAGGTCATTCTGCCCCTCTAATCCACTCTGGTGAGACCCCACCTGGAGTACTGTGTACAGCTCTGGAGCCCCCAACATAAGAAGGACATGGAGTTGTTGGATCAAGTCTAGAGGATGGACACAAAGATGTTGAGAGCACTGGAGCACCTCTCTTATGAAGACAGGCTTAGAGAGTTGGGGTTGTTCAGCCTGGAGGAGAGAAGGCTCTCTCCAGGGATACCCTATAGAAGCCTTCCAACATCTGAAGGGGGCCTACAAGAAAGCTGGAGAGGGTCTCTTTATCAGGGAGTGTAGCGATAGGATGAGAGGTAACGTTTTTAAACTGAGAGAGGGTGGATTTAGGTTAAATATTAGGAAGAAATGCTTAACTGTGAGGGTGGTGAGACCCTGGAACAGGTTTCAAAGAGGAGTTGTGGATGCCCCACCCTTGGAAGTGTGCAAGGCCAGGCTGGATGGGACTTTGAGCAACCTTATTTAGTGGAAAGTGTCCTTGCCCATGGCAGGGGGGTTGGCACTACATGTTCTTTATCGTCCTTTCCAACCTGAACCATTCTATGATTCTTCGGGTGAGGGTTCTCTGTCCTATGTATATAGGGGGCTGAGTCAGACCATGGGCTGGAGGTGATTTAGCCTTTTTGAACTCCATCTTCAGCTGTTTTCCTGTAAGGGGGTCTCATCCATGTGCATGTGTGTATAGGGAATGTGTTGCCAGCAATAGGAGCGCGTGTGGCTATGCAAGCAAGTGTGTGATCACAAGTGAAGATCATGCCAAAACAGCCAGCAAGCAGGTAACGTGACCTGGGAGCGTGTATGACCCTAAGGGCCAGCTCTGGGTGTGAGAGCACCTCTGTATCTCCAAGGGTGAGAGTGCAGGGGGGCCAGCTATGGAACTGGGGATGTCCTGGCCACAATGGGGCAGTGGGGAGAGAAGTAGTGTGTGTGAGTAAGGTGGTCTGTACCCAGTTGGGGTAGGCTTTTGGCTTTGGAGGCTTTTATGTTCAGGTGGCAGCAACTGGGCAGACTGAGTGTCTGAGCCCAGCTGCTGGAGGGGTCCATCTTGTACATATGTACATACTACAAACATACATACATACATATTAATATATATTCTCACCAGTAGGCCACTGTCCTGCTCAGCCAAAAGGGAGCAGGTTGAAGCCTGTCTGTGTTCATGAGAATGCTCTGAACAACTGTCTGTGATCTGAGGCAGCTGCTCATATATGTATGTATGTGTGTGTATATATATAAATGTGGTGTGTGTGTAGCCTCACTATGGGTTGGACCTGGGGTTATGGAGCTGCAGCAGCCTTGTCTCTCTTGGGTTGTTGGATCCTGCATGATATATTTTCCTCTAACAATATTAATCATTTGCATTTGGATTTCAAAGTATTATTTTAACTTTTTTGTCATTTTTAATACAGTATTTTATTTTTTCTGTATTTCATCATCTATAAGAAATTTTTCATCTGTCCTACTACTGACATTTTATTTTATTATCTTATTCTAGACATCAAGGATTGCAGTAATTTAAACATTTCATCTTCCACTTTGATAGAATTACTGACTGCTTGCTATTCAAAATGTTTTAATAGATAAACTAAAAGAAATACAATGTGAAAGCACTTTATTATACTTTGACATTAACAAATAGCAAAAGTGCAGAATGTAATAACAATATTGCAGCTTTGTGAAATAATGTGTAAAGACATTAAAATAAAAATATTCCAAAATAAATTTTATAAATTAAAAGGTAAAAAAACAAAACAAAAATAAAAATTCCTTAACTGTTTTTTTCATAAAACAATATTAATTGCATTTATCTTCTTAATTTTATTTCATTCCTTGCAACTATTTCAATAAGTACAGCTTACATTACCACCAGTTTATAATGTTTTTAAGCACATTTTAATGTAAACAAGAAATATTTAGAAAATTAATCTCAATTCAGTTGTTCAGGTTTAATCCTTAATTTGTATGTAGTCTTATTATTCACGAAGAGTCAATACTTTTATGTTACATAATATGAAAAGGACGAACTTGAGCTGAATACTTTTCAGTTTTATGCTAGAAGAGAGACAAGAGGGGTTAAATTTCTTCAACAAAATACTATGCTAAAATAATAATGGAAAAGTACATGGACAGGTGTTTTTTTTTAAAAAAAAAAAAAAAACAAACACAACAACTCTTCTAAGAGAAGTGAAACCACAGCCAGTCTAATGTCAAGAAACATAGAAAAAATTATACAGAACCTAAATCCTGTGTCTGCACAGTTTATCAGAACATGATTTCAAACTATTCCTCAAAGCACATAGGGAAAAGTGTCGTGGCTTAGGCCAGGCTGGCCACTAAAGAAAAGGGCTAAACTGCATGCTGAAATACCAAGAATGTCTCTCTGTTTGCAGACATGTTTTCCAATCTTACCAATGTTAACTGATTTAAGATGTTGTATTTGCAAAATATATTTCTATTTGTTTGGACAACTTGTAAAACATTTGCTTTACAGTTCTGGTAAGTGGTTTATTAGAGATGTAACACAGGATAATACTGTACAGTTTTGAAAAAGAATAACTGCAGGTTGTTTTTGCTTGGTACTGTAGTTCTTCATTCACTTTGGTTTTGTTTCCACAGCTCTCTTCAAAGTACTTTGAAATGTCACTGTTATTTTTTTAGAATTTGATTGCAACATTGATGTTACAGCTTTCAATAAAAGACAGTCTTAATGCATCTTGAAAAGCATATGAGAGTTGTAATTTAGCAACTAATTTACCTGTAATAATTTTCCACTTCAATGTCACACAAGCACTTTGTAGAATCATTCTTTAAGACTTGAATGTATTGTTACCTTATATTATCTTAAATAGGGATAGAAACATTAAGAATTCTAAAAGAGAAAAGCGAAAGTGAACAATCTGTGTGTTCTTTAATCTGCTGTGAAATGTTCAGAATTGATGAAGATGTAGTTAAAAAACAAGACCTTGTACATTATCTATCAAGATTTTTATACCTAAAATTTAATTTTAAAAACATTAGAGGATTTCAGATTTTTTTTTTAAATCAAAATTTGGTTTTAATTATGTCCTTGAATTCTTTGAAATGTCATTAGTAACTTTTCACTACTCTCAAACATGAGTAGAAATTTGAGACACAAAGTTAAACTTTTATACGTCTCATACTGGAAAGCAACTTCTTTTCCAATCATCTAAACATTATATTAAATAGTAAACTTATTTTGAAATTATCTTATGAAAGTCAACTGCTGCTGAATAATGTCACTAAAACACAGTAGGTTTTAAAAACTTTCAGCAATGTATTAAAGACTACATCACATTATTATGAGAAATAAGCAGGGGTTTACATTAAAATTATTTCCATTTATTTTTGTATGGAAGAACTATCATTCATTTATTACATACATTAAACAACAAAGCTATGAGGTTCCCTATTCCTAAGCAAATATTTTATATGGGTAATTTATTTGCAATTAAAATGATTCACATAATTGTTTATCTGCATGTGCATTATATTCCCCAAAACAAGGACAACAAGCAGTTTTTCAGTGGCAATACCTAGAATATTGGAAAAAGAGAATTGCTAAATAATTACTATCATGTCATAAGCAATTAGCAGCTTAAAGGATAGCAACTGTACTCATGAAAGTTCTGTTTCTTGAACGAAAGTCATTTAGAACATGTATGCCATTAAAAATAAATGTGTTTTACTTTCAGATGCCATTCTTTATCAAAGAGAGAGCAATACCATGAATATTTATTTATTGCTGAATTCCAAAGATCCTAAGGGAGAGTACTTTCATGCATACATATTTATTAATGAATTCAAATTATTGCTAAGGGATACAAGTGGGAAGAAACACCTAATTATTATTTTTTATAAAAAGAAATTAAATACTAAGTGTAGAATTCAACTCCAAATTTTTCCACTGTAAATGTCCAAATGTAAACTAGAGGTGAAATCCAGGTGCTTAAATATTTATTTCTTAGTACCATTTGAAATGCATAGGTGTCCCATTCTCGACCTCCACCTACTGCTACAGAAGGGCATGATTATTTTACAGGTAGCTTATTTGCCAGCCCAGACAAAGACCCCCTATGTCCTAGAACACCTTAGTGGCAGAACACCATGCAAGTTAAGGCAAATAATTCAGTAGAATATGAAACGAAGAGCTACTCTTTTAACTACATTGACTCTTATAGGAGATTAGGCACTTTCTTCACAAATAAGAACACCATATGAAGAAAAAGTGTAAATCTGAAACAGTCTAAGTGAGTTTAAATTAACATTAGCATGACAGTGACTCAGGTGTATGGTATTAGATGGAGGAGAGAATGGTAAGGGTGAAAGTGTGACAACATGTGGATTGAGAAAAAGACAGTTTAAAAGTGAAAGCAAAAGCTGTGTGCACAGGCAAAACAAAATAAGGAATTCATTCCCTACTTCCCATCAGCAGGCAGGTGTTCAGCCACTCCCAGGAAAGCAGGGCTCCATCACCCATGACAGTTACTTGGGAAGGCAAAAACCATAACTCTGAATGTCCCCTTTCCTTCTTCTTCCCCCAGCTTTTATTGCTGAGCATGACGTCATATGGTATGGAACATCCTTTAGGTTCAATTGGAGTCAGCTGTCCCAGCTGTGTCCTCCTCCCATCTTCTTGTGCAACACCACTCTACTTGCTGGTGAGGCTGTGTGGGAAACAGAGAAGGCCTTGACACTGTGTAAGCACTGCTCAGCATTCACGAAAACATCACTGTGTTGTCAACACTGTTTAAGTCACAAGTACAAACCATAGCAGCATATAAATTACTAAGGAGAAAAGTAACTCTATCACAGCCAAAACTAGTATATGTTGTTTTTTTGTTTTTTTTGTTTTTTTTTTCACCTACAGTTCAAAAGAAAATAGAATGTAAGGATACAAAAAAAAATCATTTTACAAGGATGTACATCATTACAATTCAAACCCCTTCATATTTCCCCTTGTAGGACAGGCTAACATACTCTGTTTTATCAGAAGCAAGGTATTACCTCAAAAAAAATAAACAAGCTCCCCCCTCCCCACTATTATATAATAGGTAGCATTATTGTGGAAAAAAAACAAAAACTTTTTCTTCCTTTTCCTCTTAGTTTTTTTATTGTACCTCTTTTCAAGGAAGAAACTTTCATAAGATCAAATGTAGTAGGTACTGTTCTGGTTTGACAACATCTCACACTGGAAAAAAAACCAAACTGGGTAAATGCAAATGTGAATCAAGTCCTGTCATGCAGAAATGAGATAGTTATATGGACAATAACAATGATTTCTCTGTAGAAGATGACTTCTTCAAGAAAAAGCTTGCATAGTGATGGATAGAAAAATATATTGGAAACACTTCTTAACTTTTTTTCCTGAGGGGATTTTGTTTGTTTTTTTTTTTTTTTACAGAAAAGTAACAACAGCCTCAGTTACTGAAAAACTGTATCAATGCTCATAAGATACACATTTTGAGCTGTCTTAAATAATGAAAATAGGATGAATCAATATTATTTGATGTAAGATCTTGAATTTAAAAACAGTTATCCAAATAATTGCATTTTTCAAGGTTAAATTGGTTCTTTTTGTTTTCATTTTAATTTATGTTAAAAAAGAAAACAAGAAGTAAAATATTGCTTATCTCTTTAAAAAACTTTTGAATTATATATAAAAAAAATGGAAAACATTAATTTGACCAAGTATATATGTTATAGTTGATTAAATCATCCTAGCTTACTTCTCATGGCCAGTAGTGAGAAATAGAAACTACTGGTATGAGTTTCATCTCACTTTAAGACAGTGTCGTGGATTGACAATGACCTCAACTGAACAGGGAGATGAAAAACTGTGTTGAGATAAAGCCAGTTTAATGAACAGAAGGAAAGGCTGCATGCAGAAGCAAAGCAAAAACCAAAGATTCATTCTCTATTTCCCATCATCAGGCAATGTCCAGCCACGTCCCGGGAAGCAGGGCTTCAATACACTTAGAAGTTGTTTTGGAAGATGAATACCTTAATAAAAAATGTCCCCCTCCCCTCCTCCATTCTCATCAATTTTATTGCTGAGCACAATGTCATATAGCATGGGGTATCCCTTTGGTCAGTCTGGGTTAGCCATCCTGGCTGTGTCCCCTCCTGACCTCTTGCCCATCCCCAGACTACTGACTTTTGGGGGAAGAAGGGGAAGGGGGGTGGCTGGAGAGACAGCCTTGATACTGTGGGGGCACTGCTCAGCAGTAGCCAAAACGTTAGTGTGTTACCAACACCATTCTAGCTACAAATACAAACCACAGCACTAGGAGGGCTGCTATGAAGAAAGTTAACCAGTGTTTTGGAAAGTTTTAACCAGTGTTAAAGAGGAGTTTTAAATTCTCTACAAGAAAGACAGTAATTGAATATCTGTGATCCTGTTTGTGTGCAGTTCTTCTCACTGCTTGGATATTATATGAAACATAAGCACAACCTTGCTTCCTTCCGTTGCTGTGTAAACCTAGTTAAGTTGTCTGTGAAATAAAATTTTTAAACATATAGGACTACTTTTAGGTTTGTAACCCAAAATGGAAAGAAACACTTCTCTGCAGTTCTGGATTTAAATACTTGAGAAGAGTAATTTACATCTTGTACTTTCCTTAGCGCTTTCTAATTAATGTCTTCATGCAGCCATACACTAAATTTACTGACTGACCCCTGAGGGGTTCAGCATGTTGATGCTCTGAACTGCCACTTTTTATGCCAAAATTCTACAATGTCATTTTACATTATTAGCCCAAGTCTTTCTGTCTGTATTTTCAGCTCCACATTGGAAGTAGTTTAATTACACTAAATTAGTTGATTTATGCTTAACAAAATTTATTCAGCCCCTATCATCTCAGGATATACAATATTTTCTGTTAAGATGTGTCCTATGGTGTTTCACATTGATTCTATTTGTACATAAGACTATCAGGAAATGTACGAGGACCAGAGTTTGGTCCTATTTGTGCATTCTGCATAGTGACTTACATTTTCCTTGATACAATTTCAAATGGAATTATATTCTAAAATATGTTGGTTTCTGCTTTTTCTT
Organism: Charadrius vociferus; assembly: GCF_000708025.1. NCBI lineage: Eukaryota > Metazoa > Chordata > Aves > Charadriiformes > Charadriidae > Charadrius > Charadrius vociferus. Next base: position 2,191,253 of record NW_009646636.1, read on the forward strand.
ATAAAACTATGAACTTCAAAATTTATTGGGTTTTTTTTTTTTTTTTTTCCCTATAGAGACCCTAGGCTAATTTTGTATCTACTGATGTATGCTTTGGTGAAGCCTTCCTGATGATTGTTTATGACTAATGTGTTGCTGCACACTGAAATAAAAAAGGCTTAGAAATCTAAATTAATAATCAAAATAAAAGAAGCCATCTTCCAGACTAGCAGTATTTTCTACAAGAATAATTGGAATAATGTGAAAGATAATAGACTGTTATTAGGGCATCCTTTATTGCAGTGAGGAGAAGCAATAAAATGGCTTCATTTAGGCTTCTATAATTTCTGTACATCTGTCCACACTATCAAGGGAAAAGGAGAGACGAGACCAGAATAAAATGTAAGAATGGTAGACAATATGATACCTTTACTATTGTATATTTTCATCTCTAGGGACAAATGTAATGAATGCATGTTTAAATACTGCCATTCAAAAACCACAGTTAGGTACTTCCATGCCTGGAAGGTTAAACCATGTTTTCATTTCTGACCATTTCTATGCTATCCAGCTAATATCAGGTAATACATCAGGTAATAACCAGAGGGGAAACAACAGCTGAGAAACATTCAGGAGTTTTATTTTAGCAAAGATGCCCTGGAGAATGAAAGGGTACAAAGAATGTATTCAAGTTTTGAATTTCTGGCAATGCAAAAACATGTTACGCTATCTTTAGGAGCAGTGTTTCAAGGCAAAGAGAAATCTCATCTACTTCAAGTGTGTTCTTAAAAATGTCTGGTGCAGAGCCAACAAGCTTAAAATCTTTTAAAAGGTAATACCCCATTCTAATACAGCTGTTAAAAGAAAACAAAAGGGAATGCATGTTGTACCTTCAACCATTTCTACCTGAGTGTATGTTGTCAGGTTTTAACTTCCCCAAAGAGTTAGTTTGGGTATAGAATACACAGAGTGAGCTCGAGTTAAAAATCAAACTTAAGAGCAAGTCATGAAGTTGTACTACATTGTTATTTACAGCTTTCCTAATTAAATTTTTCGATATTGGTGAATGCTTCATACCATGTCAAACAACACCCAATAGATTGCATATAGCCTTTGTGTGCTTTTTTTTCATTTAATTTTTGTGTTGATAGGTAAAATGCTTTATGCTAACATTTTGTGTGCTGTTGTTTCTCCCCTTCCCCCTATTAGAATATGAATGAAAAAATAGCTAGACCAGATTTGAGAATACTTGACAAACCAAAATATGGAAAAAGAGAAGGAAACACCAAAACTAGTTAGGAAAAAAAAAAAAACAACGAAAAAACAAACAAACAAACAAAAAACCCCCCAAAACCCCAGGACAATATTTCTTTACTGTTCTATGGTCTGATTCAAAGTCCACTAAACGTTTTCATTGGGTACAGTAAGTTTTAGTTCAGCCGATAATTAAACAGGCAGCATGAGCAAAAGGTGTTCTTGCCTAACAAAGCTGAATACCTGATTAACAACTTGTACCTTTTCCTTTTCATCCGACTACTTAATCCTAAAAGAATCAAAGTTGGATTCAAAGAGAATTCAAGTTGAACTTTGAGTTTGTATCTCAGCTCTGTGATTTCATCATCTGCATAGTTATTCTACTGTTTTGACTTTGCAGTGGAAATCACTTGCCGTATCACTGAGAGAGAGTAACAAAAGGAAAGAGAAATATAAGAAACAGAATTTTTTGCCTTTAGTAGGGAGTAGGCAGACATCTTACAGAAAAGGAGGACAGTTACATATTTTTTATATTTGATCACTTTGAGGTTCTATGAATGGATGCTGAGTCTATTAAAAATATAGTTGGGGTTTTTTTTTGTTGATTTTTTTTTTCTTTTTTGTGCTCTGTGAAGCAGCATTCTATCTAAAAGCAAAGAATTGCTGTTCCAAAAGAAGCACTATCATGAGATTAGGATCAGGCTTTACATTTCTACACATTTTAAAACAGTGTTGTCAACTTTTATCACAGAATCACAGAATGGTCAGGGTTGGAAGGGACCTGTGAAGATCATCTAGTCCAACCCCCCTGCCAGAGCAGGGTCCCCTACAGCAGGTAGGGTTTATCCTCTAACCAATGTTAGGTGGTTTAGCCCTCCTCTTTGTGCTCTGGTATGTCATGGGTATCAATTATCTATCCTAATAAATTCAGCCTATGCAGCCTGATATTTTTCTCTTAGACATAACATTTGCTACCTTTAATCTAGTAATGAAGAAAGAGTTAATAAGAATAAAGCAATACAGTGCTGCATTTCATAAATGTAATCTATTTACTGTATGAAGTCAAATGTGTAGTAATTATAATCATGGATAAGTGAAGGAATAAATAATACTGCCGCAATGTACTATCTTATTTAGTCCAAAAGCATTGGGTGGTATTCGCCATGACACATGTTAGTGACCATAACATTATATTGTTGCCCTTTAAAATTCAGTTTCTATCAATTTCTAGCAGATTTTGGGAAGACGTTATGAAAAATGCTCATGCTGCTATGACATGTTTTAAGAATGGAAAGAAGATCAATTTTCTTCTAGTTTTGTCTGGTAGTTTGGATACAATTATTGTTTACCTTTTAACAGTTAAATTTATTTCAAGATCTTTTTGGCGCCCTACCATTGGATGCCTGCCTACTGAGTATTCAGTATTTTCTAGCTACAATACTACTTCTTTGTGTAATAAGCAGAGTGAGGCACAAATCGCTTACTCCAGTCTGATTTGGAAGAAGGGATTTGAGATTTCCTACAGTCCGGACGGAACTGGCAAGAGCTATGCAACTTAAGTGATGAGTGAATAATAGATATGAAGCTCAAGTTTGTCATTTAGTTATATTTGTGGTGTATCTGCGTACCAGGATTGTGTCTCTGTGCACATGCAATGCTCTTCTCCTTAGTTTCCAGGGTGATCCAAGACTTCTTTGGACAGCCATGTGTTACCAGACTGTGTTGAAACTGTGGGACTGTCTTGAAACTGTGTGACTGACTGGACTTTCACAGATAAGCATGTGATGGATTGCTACAGGAGCTCCTACAGAGGAAATTTTGGATGGTTCTGGAAATCTTGTGCTCCCCTCCCCCTCATCTTTGACTGCCAATGTGTCTGGTCCAATTTGTGTGCTCAAATTCATTTGTTATGTTCCCATGTAGAGTGTCCGAAGACTCCCCTAGGTCGTTCCTGATGCAGAGTGATCAAGTTGGACATATGTAAGACGTTTTTTAATAGGAACTGTTTCTGCATAAATGCTCAATAGAAGTCTTTTATATGTAGTTATCATGTTTAAGAGATGTTTTGTAGATAGCTAGTATGTATCAATAGCAATCAATTGCTTGTCTGTGGGTGGTCACACAGGTCCAAAGGCCAGCTGGATTGTAAGAACTGAGAGGAAGAGCCGTAAAGGAATCTCTCTGGATCCAGCTGAAATGGCCACTGCAAAGACACTTGAAAATTCTTTTGCTAAGAGGTAGCAACTGACTGTCCTGTTAGGGAGATTTGTTTCCCCATGTGAGCATTACTCTCTTCCAGGATCAAAAAAAAAAAAAAAAAAAAAAGTGGGGTACAGGTACTCAGCTGTGAAGTGTCTGTGTGACAGGACCATTAGCCACCAGCCCATTGGCTATCCCAGAATTTATGTCTCCAGGCAGCTTTTGCTAAGAACTGTGAAAGGTTTCAGGCATAACTCAGTTTAATTCAGTTCAAACATTCCTCCACTTCTTAGGAAATAGCATTTTCTTTAGGACTGAATAGAGATAGTCATACTATTTTGTGTATACAGTCTCCATTACGCTTATATGAGCAAGTCGTGTATTCTTTCTTTTGATTTCTTTCCCTCCCATTGAAGCTTGTCTTCTCTGTAATGAAGATCAAATCAGATTCTTATTTTCTGTTCATGAGATATTGTAAACAATCAGAAGAAGTAAAGCAAAAGTGTAACTGATAGTGTAAGGACAGGCCGATGGAGAATGTAGTTAGAAAGTTATAGCAAACCATTGCTCTTTCCCTCATAAGACATGAAAATACAGTCCACTGGATGTTAATAATATTCTTAAATAGACATAAACAAAACCCAAACAATCAAAGCACAAGCGTGGTGAAAGAACTGAAAAGCCATGAGACATTTCATGGGCTTTTGTCCTAGTTTATGATTTTAAGCATAGCCAGTAAAGTAAAATATGAGCCACTCACCTAGTCTAGTTTAAATTTCCTCAGTGCTATTCCATCACACTTAAATAGTTTAGTTTCTGACAAGAAAAACAATGGACTATAGGCTAATACACTATATTTTGTTTTTCAAAATGGTCCAATAATAAATACCATTATGACAGCGACAGTAACAAAATAATAATGAACCCAGCGCAATGTTTATAAAGAAAATTTACTGTCTGAAGTGGTGAAATAAAATAACTTTTCAATACCCTGTGGGAAATTATCTATGGGTGAATGCTTGTGTAATTTTTTTTCTAGAAAATTTTTTTTCTTCTAAATTTGTACTTAATTTCAACTATTCTGAAACACTTTTTTTTTTTCATTTGCCGAGCTTAATTATGTTAGCAGAACTTCTACATAAGCATGTCAGAAAAGACTCGGAAATATACTTTTTTTATACAGGAAAGATACTTTCTTTTGTTCTTTTATATTTCTCTACTTTTAATCATTTTGTTGACCTGTACATGTTAAATAATTATTTTGAACCTAATAATTTTCTGTGGGAGTTAATTTCATGTTTATTGCTCAAAAAAATGTTTCACTGCAATTAATTTTGTTAAACTTGTTAAAAAATTATTTATTTTTAATCATGAAGATTTCACAGGAAATATTGATGAAATATTATCCATTATTAGTAATGGTATATACAGCTTTAGTCTTGAGCTAAAGATGATTCTGGAAGGAATCATATCTGTTGTATTATCAGCCATTTTCTTAACTTCATTAGCTACTTAGCTCTTACTGGAATACTGCTAATAAGTTATACAAATGTTCTAAGCATATCTTATGGGGGATCAGTTTGATATTCAGTCTAAAAAATGTCTAGTTTCAATGAGAAAGCTATTTTGTTAAAAAAAGAGAGGAATTCATTTTTCCATGAGGATTGTCACTGAATGAAAATGAAATATGTAGAAAATCTGATCAAAAGTACATACTTAAAACATGGAGGAAAGAAAACTGAGGAAAACCAGCCACCACTACACCACTTGAAATCTTCCAATTAAGAGTTTGTACAAAAAATCAACAAGGTTAGGAAGTCATAATTCCATTTTACATCCACTGCCCTGCCTGCCTGGATATCCAGTTTAAGATGTGTGTTTGAGTACATTTGTTTAATATAGAAATGTTGAACAATTTACCTCTTGAGGTGTATATGGAACACATTTTTCTTTTCTACGGTGAAAATACATGGCTAAGGATCTGAGAAAAAAACCTACTTTTGATGGGTGCAGCATCAAGATTTTATTGTGGGCATGTATGATTTTTCATTTGCAAAATAAAGTAAAAGTTGTAGATGTTCTAAATGGTTAAGAGATCAAGAGGAGACCTTTCAAGAGACAAATAGTACTAAATACATGAATAAATAAATAAATAAATGTCTTCTCTCTTTTTCTTGATCTGTGAATATTACAAGGTGTCCAAGGCACGGGTCAAGATTTCAATTTGTATTCCAGACTTGTAGCTTTCTGTTCAAAGAGAGAACTGTGAGTCCTTAATTGAGATGGCAGCTAAATTGGTGTTCATTGATGAGATAAATCATAGAAAACGTATATGGGAACAAGCTGTCCTTTTATAGACTGAAGTCCACCCAGCTCATATCCTGTTTCAGATAGTGACCAACTGCAAGCACCTCTAAGGTGTCTTGCCTTCCCTTCCTGCTCTGACTCACCTCACCCTGCCTCACCTCACCTCGTTTGAAAATATGGAAGAGATATGCTGAAAAGGACAGTAAAATGCAGATGTTATGGCAATTACAGAATCCAAATATAAATATAGAAGCCCATGGTCACTTTTTCAGAAAGGTAGAATAGGTGCTGCAGGGAATGCCTAGAATGACAGAAGGATAAGAAACAGAGTAATAAATATAGAAAAAGTGGTGTAAGTAATGGTGGAAAAGCAGAACAGGTGAGGACTCGTGGAAGGTGAATAGCAAGGAAGATCATAGCCTAGATCTGTGTTATCAAATATTAGAGTAAAGAGGGAAAGGGTTTAATGTGGAAGCAATAGGAGCTGAAAGGTGAGAAAAGAAAGGTAACCTGGAAGGATAAATTAAGTGGGTGGAAAGAAAAGAGAGAATAAAACAGAAGAGTAAAAGCAGAAAGCAGAAAAAGTGTGGGAAAGTTAAACTTTTATAAAAGTTTTCTCTCTGTAAGCATATACAAATATCTATACAGACAGAGCCTGGAAGAATTCTACAATGAAACTTCTTAATGTTTTCTATCTTAGGCACAGTTTGTTTTCACCATTGAACTGATGATGTAGCACACTAATACATCATCACAGTGACAGCACTATGATGATATACTACACTAATACATCACTAGAATAACTGTGATAAAAACTGTCACTCTGGTGATACATTAATCTGGTCCATCATAAAAGAAGCGTATTCCAAACAGATGTAGTATAAATATCACTAATTTTTTTTGTTGTTGTTGCAAATGTTTATTTATTAATTCATTTTCATAGAAGACAGTATAAAAAGCAGAATGCCTTCTAAATTACATAAGTAAAAAAAAAAAAAGTTAATAAAGGAAGGAATATTTGGTTATATAAAATAAATGAGGAAGTGGGAGCTCAACCGCAAATTAAAAAACTTCAAAATAACACATGGTACCACATCTCGTTAAAAGGAATCTAAAACTACGACTAATCTATTCAAGTGTTTTCAAGTGTTCCTCCATAAGTAATTCTTTGATCTCCAGACTCATGCTTATAATAACTTATTTCTACATATATTAATATACATTAAAAAATCCAATAATCCAAACCACATATAATTATCAGTGTATTAAAATAAGGAAGGTCTCCTACATAAAGAATGTATCTTCACATGTATCTGAAAAGTCTGTAAAATTACCGTGATATATATTATCATCAACACCAGTGTTTCTGAAACGGTAAATAATCTAAATTATGCCTGAATTTGACTTTATAATGTTAAAGCAAAATTATTAATGAATACTTCTGACACTAAGTTGCCTCATCACAGTATCATTGGACCCTATGTGGAACGGTAGGAATGGATGATAATCTGTAGGGTTCACCACGTTTGGCAGCCTCTTAGTGATGTTGTGAATGTCAGATCCTGGTAGACAACACATTTGTCTAGAGAAATTTTCTGGACAGCAAATGGGTGCTTCGGTGCCTCTCAATAAGGAATCTCCAATTACTAATACTTTATGCACTTTTCTGGGGGCACTTGTTGTAATGTGGGTGGATGTTTGGATCAACTTTGCATGGTCATCTTGTGCTGGATCCAGTCCACTATTCACATGCTGTTCTTTGTTGACCCTCAACTCATCATATCTGTTATGTAGGGACACTTTAGAGGAAAAGGGAAGGGTCTTTCTTCTTCCCTGAGCAGAAACAAGGGTTCAGTCTCCTTCATCTAGTGAGTTACTTGTGTCAGCCAGCTCAAGGTTGAATTCAGGTTGAACTTCCACTTGCACAGCCTTAAGGCTGGGTTATTGCTTAGCCTGAGACAGCATTCAATGCCACCAGTTCTAGCTGGACAGACTTGTTGCTATGACATCCACTGTTGCCTTCAGGTGCCAGAGGGAATTCCACGTGCTGGGGGTCCAAGCAGCCTGAGGTCAGGTCAGCTATTTCAGTTTTTGCGAGGTCTATTTGGGTAGAGATGTCAGCATAGCTAAGCTGTAGAACTTCTGTTTGGGTCTCAGCCTCAGTCCTGCAGCTGCAGAAGGTGGTCACCATTTTCTTTCAGCAGATCACAGTCACCTGGTAGTTTTATAAAATAGGAATTGTTTTGAAAGATATCATCCTTCTAATTCTTATTCCCTGGATACTTCAAGCTTCCAGGAACACTTACACGGCCACAAGCTAGCTGGGTTGATTGGCAGGATTGCAGCCTAAGCCTGCTGGTGAGCAGACCAGGCAGCAGCCTGACGACAGGCAGAGCACACCACCCTGCACGTGAAAACTGCCGATGCTGCTCCCTGTTTGCACATCCTGGCCACTGACACTCCCTAGAGACTGGTGTTTGCAGCCACCCACAGTCTGAACCAGCTGTGGGGATGGCCAGCACTGCCCCACTCTTGCCTGCCCCTCTCATGAGACCTGTTGCCTGCCAGCTGGTCCCTGCACACACAGAGCCCCTGCCTTTACCAGTTGAAGTTCTGTAGTGTTTAAGCCTTACACTTGGTAGACCTGTTAACTGTGAGATGATACTTTATATAGTGTCCTATTAAGTTGCACTGGAATAATGTTAGTTTAAGATCAAAATCACATAGAAAATGTAGTTTTTATTCTGCTGACTTTCAGTCGTTTTTAAAACTTTCTGATAAGGTTTTATGCTGACTTGGGTATTTCTACTTCATATTTTTCCTACTCAGCATTCTTTGATATCTTAAAGCATGAATTGAATATATTTTAGCAAGCATCAATCTGTCACTCTGCTGGCAATTAATTAATAACCAGACAGAAACCTTGGAGCACTACATATTTAGTTTATTGATTTTTGTGCAATATTGTATGTTATAGCTCACTATACAGACTTTCGGTTGTCATACACAAAACTGCATTAACTGCTGCCAAGTCTGCTTCATATATTAAAGTGTCTAGAAAGAATGGAGTAAAGACATTTAGATGAAATCTGGATGATTAGAGATCAGAGCAAACAGGATTTTGGGGAAGAAAGAAGTAAAAATAATCATTGTTAAAAGAATCCAGTATCACATGTCATTTTACTTTAATATATTTTAAATATCAGCATCAGCACCACTTTGTTTAATGTGGGAGCTATAAAAACTTTCTCCTTCATTTTAGCAGTGCCTACTAATTTAAAATGAAGTCCTACAATGTAAAAAAGATACTAACATTTGTAGACTCAGCAGAGATACTGATTTTATTGCAGATTATTTTCTCCATATCTTGCCCCAGGTAGCTACTGAGTTTTCCACAGTTGATATTCATCTGCCTTTCCCTCTCTCTATGAAGGCTAATGAATTTATTACCTTTCCTGTTGCTGACGTCCCTTTCTGCTCACCGTTTGTCAACTATCTTTTTGCCAAATTATTTAACTGATTAACATAATAAAATTAAACACCAATAAAATGTACACTTGATGTTTGCAGCTTTTGAAGAAGGGCCTGTGTGTCCTTCTCCCATAAAGTGTCGATTTCTTGACAGCAATCTCACAATTCTTGAGTTACTGAGGCCATTATAACTGTAGGGTACCACCACGTGTAAAAGAAGACATGAAGTGAAATAGCAGTAAATTCAGAGAGGATAAGAAAACAACAACAATAACAACAATCTTATCTTTTAATAAGATTTAAATCACACCCTTGAGGCAAATCAAAAGGATTAAATGGGGGAGGACAAGTTGTACTAAGTATTAGTAGTGAGGTGTTGGCAGCGGAGAGCCATAGAGGTCTCCTCTATGAGGAGAGGCCATGGGTTGCCCTGTGCTGGACACAGTCTGTTCCAACTGGCTCCAACCAACCCACCACAGGGCACAGCTGAGCCCCTTGGCCAAGATGGTGGCAACTCTGGGAAAATGTATTTGAGAAAGGGCAAAATGCTGCACGACAATGTGAGGGGTGAAGAAAAATACCTGTGAGAAACAACCCTGTGAGCACCAAGGTGAGAGAAGTGGGGGGAGGAGATGCATCAGGGCAGAGATTCCCCGGCAGCCTGTGGAGAACCCATGGTGGAGCAGGTATTTCCCTGCAGGCCATGGAAAGGACCACAACAGAGTAGATAACCACACTGCAGCCCATGGAGAGCCCATGCTGGAGCAGGCTCCTTGGAGGAACTGTGGCCCACAGAGAGGAGCCCATGCAGAAGCAGATTTTCTAGTAAGAGCTGTGGCCCTTGGGGGACCTACGCTGGAGCAGTCAATTCCTGAAGGACTGCAGCACATGAAAAGGACCCATGCTGGAGCAGGGGAAAAGTGAAAAGGAAGGAACGGCAGAGAGGAATTGTTATGAAGAGATTCTGTGTGAGTCAAAGCACTTGGGGACCCGATGCCACGTACCTCATGAAGAGCTCGGGCTTCCTGCACTGCCAGTGGAAAGGGCAGATCTGTGGAGATCTCAGGGAAGTTGAGCTAGAAGTTATTCAGAGATATCCAGAGAACTGAAAGCATCTGTCATCTCTGGAAGTTTGAAGATGGAGAAGCCTGAGGAACCTTGTGGAAATAGGTATATATGATACACTTTCTTATGGAAAGCCTTGCAGATTTATGAACTGACTAAGGAAATCTCGGATCTGGGTGAGACAGCTTAAACTGAAAGACATCAAATTTGATGTCTTCCCTTCCCAGTAAGTTGATGCACACTGGATCCTTCAGTCTAATCTAGATTCCTGTACAGCAAGTTCAGTGCTTTCCTAGATTGCAGCACAACCCACATCATTCCCTCTGGTCACTTCTGAGGCTTGACTTCAGAACTGCTCCTTACCAAAGATAGACCTGTGGTTCTGTAGACATCTCCAAATGCCTATGCACACAGCCAGCTTCCTCCTTGATACATCTCAGTCCTGACATTCTATTGGCTTCTCCTTTCTCAACAGATACAGTAGCTTGAAGGAAGAGGCAATCTCTTCCTTCTAAAAATTTCCAGCAAATGAAATTTGCCACAGATAGCAGTTCTTTTAAACACAATGCACTTTAGCTTCATGTAAATTGTAAACAAATTAAATGGGCATAAACTCCTCACAGAGTTATTGCATGGAAACAGACAAGCTTCTGACTTCATAATGTACATTACATAACTGGAAAATAGTAAATTCCAGACATGTATTTCCCTCTATTGCAATTGCTCATACTGGTTTTGTTAGAAACCTTCACAACGCAAGCAAGATTTCAGGACAGGCTTAAACTGGTGTGGGAACCCAAGCTGAGAGTAGTCCTTCATTTGCACTTTACAGGCAGTCTTAAATTCCCAAATATATCTCTGTTGTTTTTCTTAATTTAGTATATCCTGGCTAGGCTTTGTTAACAGAGTTGTTATTTTGTGGCCCAAAACTCCAGGGTTAATCAACATAGTTCCACCAACATCTGAATAACTGCCATGATTTATGTTTGCAGAGACATGTAACACTGACAGAAGTGTTGCTGCCTTAAAAAAAAAAAAAAAAAAAAAAAAAAAAGTTGTGAATAATGCATGAGAGGTCTATGCCTTCAGAGTTTCTATGGGTAGGCAGACCTCCTAAGTACCAATGTGTCCCATATGGCAATGTAGATTACCTGTGATGCTGAGTTCCTTCCATCACAGCATCTCCCCTCCCTCAGAGTCTCAAGATATTCTTTTGCAGGAAGATACTCATCTGTCTATCCTGTAAACTCTGCTACAGTCCCAGTGTAAGGAAACAACTGAGATCTACAGTCTCATACAAAGATGGCAGAGATTATGCACAGTGTACATAGTGTCTTACCTGTTACAGTACCTTTGCAAAAGCAAAAATCTACTATCCTTTCCTGTGAAAGTGTATAATCCACAGTTTTTATTTGTAGTTCTAGTCACCAGACTAGAGACACACACCCCATATTGTGCCATCAGAGTCCATTAAAAACTGAATTCCTTTTTTCCAGTTAGAAAAATACTGGTATTTTTATATTTGTAAAACTGAGGTATTGAAATATTTAGCAGTATGTGACTCTCCAGTATGTAACTATTTGGAAATAACATAAATAGATAAATATTACTTTTAGACAATTTCAAGCAATTCAGTCTATTTTGTACCTAGCTTTTGTATTTTCTCGTGAAGTTAACGTCTGAATATCTCTTTTGGTTTTTCATTTGTACATTTTCATTAAAAAACATGTTGCAAGAAAATACCAACGATCTTCACCAAAATCACTGAAGAGATTTATTCTTAACGCAAGGGAACTTCCAATGTGGTTGTATTACAATTCCTACAAGCCAGCTGTAAAAACAGGTAGTTTTTTCTTTTATCCTGTGTTCATCACCAGGGTTTCTTAGTGACTCCACTGTGGCATTTAAGGTAATAAAAATTTCTCAAGCTTTAAAAAATATTTATAAGGTGGTTCCTGTTGGGGTTTTTCTGGTATTATAAAGTGCTATAATTTCTAGGTTAGGTAATATGACAAACAACTCACCAGCAGTTTGCACTACTGAAACAGCTCACAGAGGCAATTTATAAAACCAGAAAGAGAAAAGTAGAGGAACACTTATGTAATACTTTTTTTCTTTTCCATTCAGCTGCTTATGTCCAAACATAACTTTTGATTTGTCCTGTTCTTTTAGAGTATATTGCAGTGTTTGTGCTATTGCTAGGTAAAGCACATTAATACACAAAACCCACAAATATATAAATAAAAGTGTGTGTGTGCACAAATTAGAATTGTAGCAATGTGATGAATGATTGAAAGACAAATCATGAAACTATGTCACTGGATTTAAATTGCTAGATGTCTGACAGTTAGGTTATTATTCTTATTAACTTTTCCAACTTTCTTATAGAACTATTTAGATTGGAAAAAACCTTTAAGATCATTGGGTCCAACCGTTAACCTAAGACTGCCAAGTCCACCAAACCCCATGTCCCTAAGTGCCACACCTACGTGTTTTTTAAATGCCTCCAGGGATGGTGACTTGACCATTTCACTGGGCAGTCTGTTCTAATGCTTGAAAACACAACCTTTTCAGTGAAGAATTTTTTCCTAATATCCAATATAAACCTCCCCTTGAGTCCATTTCCTCTCATCCTGTTGCTTGTTACTTGGGAGAAGAGACCGACACCCACCTCGCTACAACCTCCTTTCAGGTAGTTGTAGAGAGCGATAAGGTCACCCCTGAGCCTATTTTTCTCCCCAGTTTCTTCAGCCACTCCTAATAAGACTTATTATCTAGACCCTTCAGCAGCTTTGTTGCCCTTCTCTGGACATGCTCCAGCATCTTAATGTCTTCTTGTAGTGAGGAGCTCAAAACTAAACACAGCATTCAAAGTGTGGACTCACCAGTGCCAAGTACAGGGGGACAACCACTTCCCTAGTCCTGCTGGACACACTATTTCTGATAGAGGCCAGGATGTCAAGAAGGCCACCTGGGCACACTACTGGCTCATATTCAGCTGGCTGTTGACCAATACCCCCAGGTCCTTTTCCCCCTGGCAGCTTTCCAGCCACTCTTCCCCAAGCCTGTAGCACTGCATGGGGTTGTGGTGACCCAAGAGCAGGACCTGGCACTTCGTCTTGTTGAATCGCATTCCATTGGCCTCAGCCCATCAGTCTAGCCAGTCCAGATGCCTCTGTAGAGCCTTCCTGCCCTTAAGTATCTTGACAAATTGCACACCATGGTGTTGTCGGTAAATTTACTGAGGGCACACTCAATCCCTTTGTCCAGATCATTGATAAAGACACTAAACAGAACTGGCCCAAATACTGAGCCCTGGAGAACATCACTTGTGACTGGCTGCAAACTGGAGTTAACTCCATTCACCACAACTCTTTGGGACCAGCCATCCAGCCAGTTTTTTACCCAGCAAAGAGTACACCTATCCAAGCCATGAGCAGCCAGTTTCTCCAGGACAATGCTGTGGGAGATGGTGTCAAAGACTTTAAAAAAGTCTAGGTCAGCAACATCTGCAGCATTTCCCTCATCCACTACGCTGGTCACCTTGCTGTAGAAGGAGATCAGGTTAGTCAAACAGGATCTACATTTCATGAACCCATGCTGACTGGGCCTGATCACCTGGATGTCCTGTACATGCTGCATGATGGCACTCAAGATGGTCTGCTACATAACCTTCCCTGTCACTGAAGACAGCCTGACAGGCCCATAGTTCCTGGGGTCCTCTTTCCAGCCCTTCTTCTAGATGGGCGTCACATTTGCTAACCTCCATTCAAGTAGGACCTCCCCAGTTCACCAGGACTGCTGATAAATGGTGGAAAGTGGCATGGTGAGCACCTCTGCCAGCTCCCCCACTCAGATGGATCCTATTTGGCCCCATAGACTTGTGTGTGTCGAAGTGAAGACACTTGATTTATTGTCAAAGAAATCTGCTAGAGATAAACCAAACACTTCGTTTCTCAAATATTGAGTAGATTTATTTATCAGGGACTATTTCCAATACGCCTTACAGTTAGCCTTTCAGTCTATTTTGCAGATATTTTGGAATTGTGCAACCTACAGTGCATTCATCGTACCTGCATAGGACTTGAAATGCCTCCCAGAGACAGCTTTATATGTTAATTGAACCACGATCTCTCAGACCAAAAGTTTTCTGCATGGTTCAAATGAAATTCTATTTTTTCCAGATTGGGTGTGGGTTTGTTTTATGTTTTGTTTTGGTTTGTTTTTTTTTTTGTTTTGTTTTGTTTTGTTTGGGTTTTTTTTGTGGTTGGTGGTTTATTTTATTATTTTTCATTAGCCAAATTAAGTTGTGGCCTCTTGACAGCATAGCTTAATATTTTATTAGTACAACATAGACATGCATCAAAAATACATTCTTGTCCAAAGTTTTATTAATAGTTCCCTCAAAAAAGAATGGTTTGTTACATACATACCTATGTATACATTCAAGTCTTTTTAACAACTTTGTATTAGTATCTATTAAACTATGGCAGTATCACTGGCACTTTATTTTTTCCTGGTCAAAACACAAAGTTATACATCTCTGAGCAAAAGCAGAACTTCAGTGCTGTATTTGTGTCTGCTGATGCTCACTTTCTTGAGGCAATTTCAACCACTATATTTGTAATTTGTCTTAGAAAAATGGGAAAGTTGCTCAGGAATTCTCTGGAAACAAACCAGTCATTCTCAGAATGTCATTCTGTTTTAAGGAGTGTTTCATCTCAGATGCCCATTTACAAAACACAAACAAGGCAACTCTATGGCAGATCAATGCATCATTAGTCAGCTTTGGGGCTTATGATATCAATTACTTTTTTCATGAGGGGCCAATAGGCACAAGTTCAAATCCTATGAATCTTTGATAGCCATGTAGTTTGAAGTTAATTACTGTGATATGGAGAAACCAGAGTGGTTCAAAACCTTCTCTTTAGCATGCACTTTCTGTTCAGTGAATTATAAAGCAAAGTAGAAACATGTAAGAATCTGACACTTGCCTATTTCAATTTAGAATAAATTATTTCAGTGTAAGTCTATTTTGCAAAAGTTTTCCTGGTTTTCTTTTGCAGTCCAAAGTAAAAACATACCTCAAAATTTGCTGGAAAACTTCTGACGTTTAGCCTACAAGTTGCCCCAAACCAACAGAAATTACTATAAAGAGTGGAACAAATCAAGTATAAATTTTTAAATTAAGTTTTTCCTTCTTTTCACACTTTCAAGGAATCTGATAACAGTAAATTGTTTTTTTACACCCTCTAAACAGTGATACTCACACATGCTACAAAATATTAATGTGGATCCACCTTGTTCCAAGTTCTGCAAATTAAAAGCCATAGATCTGGTAAACTAAAAATAAAGAAAATTAGAAATGCCTCTGATTTGTACATAGCTTGGCTTTGTTCATTAACAGCTGCATGTACCATTGAAAATAAATGAATATTTCGTCATATTTATTTCCAGAGTCTGGAATTATCTTCCACCTATGATATTGGTAAGTAACACATTGTACTAAATGGCAAATAGATGACTGTGAAGACTTAATCTTTGTTTTAAAAGGATGTTGTATTGGAGCTAATGTTAACAGCAAATAATTTCAGCTTTTCACAAGCTGCAAAATTTATCCAATATCTGATACATGCAATCTCTATTTCAGATGCTTCCTTAGTTTAAAACTAGCTATTTAATGTCCTTCTTATCTTATCTAGCATATGAGTATTGGTAGTAAGCACTACGAGACAAAGACTAACACTATTCGTGAATGACCAGATTTTTTATAATAATAATAGTACAGAACAAGTGGTAGACAGTAAATAAAATTCAATTTCAGTAGCCTGAGTGAGCGATTTTCATAGGATTCTACTCACACTTAATTCCTCCTACTGAAGACAGAATCACCACTGCAAGGTGAGTCCATTTGTAGGGAAGCTTCTGGCATGTCTTCTGGTATCACTCTCTCTTTCTCTTGACTATGGAGGAAGACAAGTCAAGGAAGTACTTCATCGAGTTTCTTACATAAGTTTCTTAAATCCAGGTTTAGAATATTTTTCCTGGAATACAGTTGGAATCTACTATGACTCTTCACATTGCCACATATATTTTTACTATCAATAATATTCTTATTCTGTGTGTGTGCATGCATTTTTTAATTCCTTTACATACATATGTATGTTACACAAATGTTACACAAATGTAATTGGTTTACTTTTTTTTTGTCATTAAATTTTCAATCATATATAAGTATGTATTACTTTTATATATACAAATTCTCCCACTATTTTCTTAAATTAATCCATTGCTGTTTTCTCTTTACTTATGTTTTATGATAGTACAGAACTCTACTTTCTGGTGACTTTTGCAGTATGAATTTCAATACTATTTTTTACAAACCATTCTGATCTTCAACTTTACTAACATTTTGGTTTAATTTTATTTTGGAAAAGAAAAAAAAAATAAATCTTAGAAATAGATCTTCTCTAACTTCCTGAGAGAATCTGGTTTTATATTTTTACCATAGGAGGTAACCAAATATTCTGTTAGTATGTATAGTTGAAAAACTTAATTGTATTAAGATACTATTAACACATTAATTGATATGATGATTTAGAAGTCTATTCTATATTAAAAAGTGCTGGTTCATGGAGACTGGAAACAAAACCATTGCATAAAGAATAAAAGCTATCTGGGTTAAGCCTGATATCTCGTATAAAACTCTCTGCAGAAAAAACTGAATTGACAGTGGAAAAAATGTACTATTGGATGAGTAAATATGAACTGTCAACACTGTTTTTACTTAAACTTTATTTCAAGTTATATTCTTTTGGTATAAGATCTAAGATTTATTTTGCAATTTATTGTATGGTTTTAATCTCTGTTAATTCAAATAAGCTTTGAGCATTTTCAGTTATTCGATTACACTGAGAAAATCCTTAGTTAATAAAAGTTGAATACAATTTAAGCTTCCCAAGACCACTGAATCTCAACCTCGTAATGCTATCAAATGCACGTCAGTGGAAGAGATTCGGAATTTAATCTTTAGTCATTCTGCAATTATAATGAATGCAAATCTCTGTAGGAATAAAAGATAATTCAGAATCGGGTATAGAGTATTCTAAGTGAGAATGGCCAAACTTTATCTTTAGTTAACACTTTCATTACTCCTAATATATTGCAAAAAAATATCAATAAAAATTGCATAACTTCTGGGCCCTTGTTTTTAATATTTATTGTTAGTGAATATTCATAGTTATACCACTGTACAGATATGTTAGATATGTTAAATGCATTTTTTCTTGGAGTTAAGTCCGTGAATACTTACTACCCTTAACACTTAGTGTTCATTCTCAAGCTAAGTTAAATTTCAGCACTATTTTGTTCCATGCAATCTGGATCTAGACTCACTGCCACTAACCTCAGTAACTGACCAGATGTCTTTAATTAGCAAGTACTCATGCAGATTTAGTAATTTAAAATAAATTTAACAACAATACAAGACCTTTGGTGATTGATCATTAAAGGTTAAAACACTTTTTGATACTGTAAGAAGCTGATTTAATTTTTAACAGAAAGAATCACCTTCTTTCCTATAGCTTGAAGAATGTTGTTGGATGCAATAATCAAAAATCCAAAAATGCCATATAAAATACTTTTTACTGTACCCATTCATCTTGGTGGAATTACACAAAGCTTGGGATTCCTGGGAAGATTTTTACATAAACTTACATTTATAAATTATATTGCTGTGCCTTTCTTTTTTATCTATTAAATGTGTCTAACGACAGCCTCACTGGATAGCATCAACTGACTGCTTCATTCTCTCTGATCAAAGTAGAAAGGAATGAAACAGTTATTTAATTTTGGTTTTAATTTGTCCCCAATGTATAAATATGTATTCCTTATATAAATAAATTATGATCACCTAAATTCCAAGGTAATGAATTGTGTGACTTTAAGATGCTTTAAATTTTTATGTCTACGTATGTACAGTAACATCATATTTGGAGCACTGAGAAATTAAATGATCAACCAATAATTAAACCTGATGAGGATTTTAAATCTCATCCAGCCCCTGAGTAACCTGATCAGCTAGACTGAACACACATTGATGGGGCGATACTCTGTCCCACAAAAATTATTGCATCATAGAAGGTTTGAGACTGTTTATTGCACATTTAAGCCTCAGTGAAATATTTTCCTTCAACCTCAACGTTTTCCTGCTGGTTTGTTTTAGCCAGATCTTTGTTTAGCATTTGGTTTGATGCCATTCTGAAGTGCCTAACTTTGCCTATGGTCTGTACATAGAGCTAAGATATGTAATATAGAAATAAGGTTTACTTTTGTAGTGGAGCTTGCCTAGCTTCTAAATGCATAAGTGCTTTTAATTTAGTCTTAAGCAACAAGCTTATGAGCGTTATATTCTAGTATTAACATTGTAGTATCCCATTATAATTATATTACACAATAATATAATTATATGATATTGTGTAATTATGATACGATATAATATTATAGTATAGTAATACAAAATTTAAAAATGTTATTTCAATGTGGCGAGTGTAAATTAGTGAAGTAAGAATACCAAACTATGTATTCAAGACTGTTTTATATTCATATTGAATGTTTCTGCATAGAGTCCATACTCTTTAGTGCTTATTTTTGCAGCAATTAAGGACTCTCTAGTATTTCTGTGGGTGTTTCTCCACTGGCTGTGGCAATAACTGGATTAAGAGATAACAGATAACCGAGTCTGGTAATCTCTGACTTCAACTACTTTTCAAAACTATTAGACTGAAAATGGGATCACCATAATAAGAGATCCAGCAAAACAAAACATCATATATTGGCTTTATCTGTTATTGATTAAAATAAGTTCTATAAAATGTTGATTATACATCTCTATTAACTTTTATTATAAATATATTTTTTGGTATAGTTCTGCCTGAACTAGATAAGTCTTCCTTTAAGGAGATATAATTCTGAAAACAGAAGTTTTGAAGTAAAATTATTTTTTTCCCCAGAGAACTCTTTTTTTTTTAAAAGGGAATTCTTTTCTCAGAAAAATTAATCCAAAAGAAAATTCACAGATAGTTCAAACGTGTACCACTACCATAAGTTTAAAATCATAATTTTTGAAATCTTCAAGTTGAGCCAAATAAATTAAAAAAACCCTTCTGTTTTGAATTCCTTCAAAACTCTTGTAACTATTAAAGTGAGAATAGATTATTTCTTTGACTGAGGATAACTGATCAAACCCTATTTGTCATCTATCCAAAATACTATTGTAGTACCTCTTAGGTCCTAGATTTCACTAACTATGTAATTTTGTCACCTACATATTATGAAATTTATCTGTCCAACTTATTGTCTAGGTCTCTTAGAAATGTAAAGCATAGAATCAGACCAATTAGGGAACCTTGAGGCACTCCTAGGTTTTGGGATTTCACTGCAATGAAAATTAACTGTAAGTTTGGGGGATTTTGTGAGGGTTTTGCTTGTTTGTTTGGTGGTTTATTTTTCATTTACATCCTTTCATAGTCCTTGGTTTTATATCTTTTAGACACTTAAGAGGAATGGCTTCTTACATCATATTCTATTTAACAGCTCTTTATAAATATGTTGTGAAAAACTAGGTAAATTAGCTTAGCTTACAGTGCTGTCTACCTCACAGAAATATTTGTAGAACTGTAATAGATTAGTTGCAACTGAATGAAATAATTTAGCTTACACTTTATTATGACAGGCCTTCTTGTTGTTCAGTTTTCTATAATTTCCATCAATTTATTAAACACAGAAATTAATATAATGCTGAACATATCACTAAGAAAATTTACTTCTATGTATACTCTGCTTATATATACTCTGCTTATTTAAATGAATGGTGCGGTGTTAACGTCATTCTAGCTTTGCACATTTGTTTACACACATTCAAGTGTGGATGCACACACTCCCGAAAATTACCTAGCTGAATATGAAATGTTTAATTAAAATATTTTGTTTAACAGTGGTTCATTCAAATTCCTTTCAACATAGTTGTCAGAAAACAGTAAGCAACGTTGTAAGGGTTAATTATATAGTTCTTTTTCCAGGTGAGACACATTTTAGACAGATATGTTGCATTACTTGTTTCAGTAAATGATCTACTGTGAAGAGCAGAGCTTGAGAACAGCTCCAAGCATGAATCCCACTATATGAATGGTGGTCCATTGCCCTCTTTTCTGAGTAAATGAAACTTTAGAAATAAGAATTCTTTGCATTAGATAAACTCCATTAAATATTACTGAATCATAAGAACTATTCTATGAAAATTTATAGGATTATGATAGCCAATTTATTGAATTAACAAAACAGGAAAGTTTTTTAGAATCAAAGATTCATACAATCACTGGCACCTAACACTACCAAGTCCGTCACTAAACTATGTCCCACAGCACTACATCTATATGTCTTTTAAATAACTCCAGTGATGGCAACTCAATCATTTAGCTGGGCAGTCTGTTCCAATGCTTGACAACCCTTTAAGTTAATAAAGTTTTCCCAATATCCAAACTAAACCTCCCCTGGTGCAACATCAGGTTGTTTCTTCTCATCCTATAACTTTTTACTTGGGAGAAGATACAGACAACTACCTTTCAGGCAGTTTTAGAGAGCGATAAGTTCTCCCTTGCAGTGTTGTCTGTAAATTTACTGAGGCTGCACTCGATCCCCTCTTCCAGATCATTGATAAAGACATTGGCCTCAATACTGAGCCCTGGAGAACACCACTCATGACTGGCTGCCAACTGAATTTAACTCCATTCACCATAACACTTTGGGACCAGCCATCCAGCCAGTTTTTTACCCAGCAAAGAATACACCCATCCAAGCCACGAGCAGCCAGTTTCTCCAGGACAATGCTGTGGGAAATGGTGACAAAGCCTTTACTAAAGTCTAGGCGGACAACATACACAGCCTTTCCCTTGTCCACTAAGTGGCTTGTCTTGTCATGGAAGAAGATGATGTTTGTCAAGCAGGACTTGACTTTCATGAACCCATGCTGACTGGGCCTGATCACCTGGATGTCCTGTACATGCTGCATGATGGAACTCAAGATGGTCTGCTACATAACCTTCCCTGTCACTGAAGACAGCCTGACAGGCCCATAGTTCCTGGGGTCCTCTTTCCAGCCCTTCTTGTAGATGGGCGTCACATTTGCTAACCTCCATTCAAGTAGGACCTCCCCAGTTCACCAGGACTGCTGATAAATGGTGGAAAGTGGCATGGTGAGCACCTCTGCCAGCTCCCCCAGTACCCTCAGATGGATCCCATCCAGCCCCATAGACTTGTGCACGTTTAAGTGTTGTAACAGGTCACTCACCATTTTCCATTGGACTATGGGAGCTTCATTCTGCCCTCCATCCTTGTCTTCCTGATCAGGGGTCTGGTTACTGTGAGAACAACTGTCCCAACTACGAAACACTGAGGCAAAGAAAGCATGAAGTACCTCAGCCTTTTCCTCATCCTTTGTCACTATGTTTCCCCCCACATCCAATTAAGGAGGGAGATTCTCCTTAGTGCTCCTTTTGCTGCTAATATATTTATAGAAACATTTTTTATTGTCTTTTACAGCAGTAGCCAGGTTAAGTTCTAGCTGGGCTTTGGCCTTTCTAATTTTCTCCCTTCATAACATCACAATATCCTTGTAGTCCTCATGAGTTACCTGCCCCTTCTTCCAAATGTCATAAACTCTCATTTATTCCTTGAGTTTCAGCCAAAGCAGCCAGGCCTGTCTTGTTCCCTGCTGGCTCATATTTTGGCACATGGGGATGACTTGCTGCTGCATCTTTAAGACTTTCTTTTTGAAGAAATCCAGCCTTCCTGCACTTCTTTGCCCTTCAGGACTTCCTCCCAAAGGACTCTGTCAACCAGGTTCCTAAACAGTCTGCCCTCCAGAAGTCCAAGGTAGCAGTTCTGCTGACCACCCTCCCTACTTCTCCAAGAATCAAAATGTATCATTTTGTGATTGCTGTGTCCAAGACAGCTACAAGTCCTTCTCTGATCACAAACAACAGGTCCAGCGGGGTACCTTCCCTAGTCAACTCATTCACCAACTGTGTCAGGAAGTTATCAATAGCATACTAATAAAATTATTCAGCTATTTGTAAGTAAATGTTTATCTATATATGCATATAATGTGTATGTATATAATATATGCAGATATGTAAATTTAAATATGTGTATCTATACATGTACAAACACACAAGCATATATTGCTAAAGAATATTGAATTTCATACATTTGTTTTGCTGTTTTCTTTCAGCGCTTCAATTTAAATCAATGTATGGCCTTGAAATGTGGAAAAATTTATGTCTGTGACAGATACGAAACTTCTAGAAACTGACAAAGGAAGATATTAGCAGAGGTTATTCACCGTATTTATTACTATTCAAGGCTATTTCAATTTAAATAATTCTTCAATAAGCAGAAAAAAAATCTATTAATATCAAATATTGATAGCTTCATATATCATCTTGCTTTTTTCCCCAAAACTCTTGCTGAAAAGCATCAAAATTTTATGGTTGTTCCTCTGTGGAGAATGAGATATTAAAGTACAAATTGCATTCTAATTTTAACTAGTTGGCCAGATCTTAATCTTTGTTAATATTTTTTTAATAATGATTTTCACTGATAGCAGAATATAGTGAATATATAGACAAATTTTATTTACAGTGAATTTTAATTTAGTTCAGTTCAGTCCATACTAAATTTATAGCTTAAAGATTCTGTAAGGGTTTTTTCTTTCAAACTGAGGATGTAACAATCAGTGGAATAACTCTCCACTTGTTTGTGTGGCAGTTTTCTCACTGACTTCAATGTAAACAAGATTATGCCTACCTTGCAATATTTTACACCTTGTAGTAGGCAGCAGAATGTGGCAGATAATGCAACTAAATATTTATTACCTTTTTTTTTATCGCAATTGGTTCTAACCACAGATACTCACCAGTGTCTTTAGTTTACTTTAGTTTACTTTAACAGGTTGCCCAAGCTGCAGGGGTCTTTTTAAAAACTCTCTCAGGACACATAGGACTCGGCTATTCCCTGCTTTTCTGTCATTTCCAACAGATCTTTCCCGATTCCTGCTAGCCGCTGGAAAATACTTTTTCTCTCCTGACCACCTGCACTACTATCTCTAAAATCAGGATATGCAGATTCTGCAGAAATACTGTGCTAGCTTTCAGACACTCTAGAGACTTGTCTTGGCAGCTTAGCACTTACCTGGCATGGCCTAGTAGGGCAGTGGAAGGACAACACCTATTTGGGATGGCTATGCCATGAAATTCAACACTTACTTGGAAACCACACTGAACAAAATCCAAGGCATAGCAAAGCGAATTGTGCACCACTGTTATTTCCCCAACAAATGTCCAGGTAATTAGTCACCCATGAGGACCAGGTTCTGTTGGCCTAAAAGTTCCTTGAGCAGCTGAAGTAAGGTTTCAATGGCCTTGTCATCCTGACTGGAAGGACAGTAACAGATACCTAACATAAGATTCCTCCTTGCTGATGATCCCTCTAGTTTTGATCCAAAGGCATTCAATAGAACTTTCGTAGTCTCCATAGCTCACCTCCATATACTCAAATTTCTTTTCTACATGAAGTGCAACTCCACCTTATCTTCTTCCTTTCCTATCTTTCTGAAACAGTTTGTAGTCATCCATTGTGTTCTTCCAGTCATGTGAGTTTTCCCACCAGGTTTCTGTGACTCCTGTGACATCATAACTCTCAGACTGGGCACGGATTTCCAGTTCCTCCTGTTTGCGACCCAGTCTACCTGCTTTGGTATACATGTACTCAATGTGGCTGGACTTAGTTTTCTTGCCTTTGGAAAGGGTTGGGGAGCATGCCTCACTACTCTGGTAAGTCTGGGTACCCACTCAGTTGCTTTTAAATATACAAGTGGTAGACCTTTGTACTCTGTCCCCCAAGCTAGTTTAAAGCACAATTTACTAAGTCAGCCAATCTGCTAGTGAAGATTCTCTTGCCTTTTTTGAATAGATAGAGCCCATCTGTCCCCAATAGGCTGTATTCATCAAAGAATGTCCCATGACTGTAGAAACCAAAACCGTGGCGATCACACCAGCCACAAAGCCAGGTATTGATCTGCACGATACATCAACTTCTGCCTGCATTCCTATCTCTGACTGGCAAGACAGACATTTAGGTGACTAGTTTCACTGGGTTAAAAAACCATAAACAATCCCCAAACCTGTTAACATAGCTATTATTTTTAGTAAAATACTAATCATTTCCTCTGCAGCATTGCATGCTATTTTCTAGTTATTATCTCCTTTAAACATGTACTACTAAAATTAAACACATTACTTCAGAGAGTATCACAGATACATACTTACTGGTCCTTTGTACTAAAGCTTTAATATTTTTCTTTCTCAGATGGAAACAAGTTGTTATCTGACGTCACATTAGTCTTCTCCTTTGTGAATAATCTCACACATGCAGCTCTCTGCTTCAGTGATATTTGCAGCTGCTGAGCTCCTAGCTGATAGCAGAAATTCTGTTTTTCAGTCCCTAAATTCACGATCTTGCACTTTCTACAATTATATTTTTCCCATTTTTTTTTAGATTTGCTTTATTCATACAGGGTCATATAGCCGTCCTAGAAAAAATACCAGTCCTCTTCTGTTTTAGCAATATCTCAAAAATTTACATCATTATGACATTTTGTTAGCAAGTTCTGGATTGTTTTCAGAATAAGGAATTAAAATATTAACAACTGGAGGACTAGTCTACTATCAGTGTCTCCAGCTTGTTTCCCATTACATTAAAATCAGTTGTCAATTTTTTGAGCTCTACTTCTAGAAGGGTTTCATACTCATAGGATTTCATAATCTAGAAGGATTTCAACATGTAGACTGTATTTTCTGTAATTTTAGGATTTATTTTTTCTAATTGTGTCTGGTTAATAACACTTTATTAATGAAGTAAAAGAAAGATTCATTCACTGTTGTACATACAAAAGCATTGTTCCTTTTTTGGAGTCTGCTGATAATGACCAACTGCATTCTTCCATGTTAGAGGGAAAAAAAAAAAAACAAACACACAAACAAAAAGTAGTAAGAATGAAAGCAATGAAACTTTTTGATTGATCATGGAGATCAATCAAACCATCGAACTTTTAGAAATATTTAACACATGTGAGTAGTCAGAAGGAGATACAATGTGCTCTTGCTGCCAGTTTAAACTGATCAGAGAAGTACTACAAAGAAATCCAGATAAATCAGCTGTGCAGAACAACTTCCTAAGTGGCTGACATGGGGAAGAAAGCTGCGAGCATATAGCACAACTAACATTATTAATCTGAATGACAAGTAAGAAAAGAAAAGATAACAATAGATGCTGACAGTGCACACCATGAGTAATGAATCAATTTACCTTGACACTGACAGTTCAGAAAGGACATTCATCTGATCACATGGTTAAATAACACCATTATCTGCATACAAAAGTGAAGCATCATAGCTTTTTCTTTTTCCTTTTTTTTTATGTTAAAAGAGTATTTTCCCTCTTCCTCTTCCTCTTCCTCTTCCTCTCTCTTTCTTTCTCTTTTGCTTTCTCTTTCTCTTTTCTCTTTTTGTTTTGTTCATTTTTTTATTCTTTAATTTCTTTCTTCCTGCCTTCCTGCCTTGTTCCCTTCCTTACTCCTCTTGCTCTCTTTCCTCCCTCCTTCCCTTCTTCCCTTCTTCTTTCCCCCCCTCCTCCTCCCTCTCCCCCTCCCCCTTCTCTTCCTCCTCCCCCTTCCCCTTCCCCTCACCCTTCTCGTTCCTTTCTCTTCCCTTTCTTTTCACAGAATCACAGAATAGTGAAGGCCATAAGAGGTCATTTTGGTCAACCCACCTTCTCAAAGCAGGGTCACCTAGAGCCAGTTACTCAGTGCTACATCCAGACAGCTTGTAAATGCCTCCAAGGATGGAGACTCCACAACCTTCCTGGGCAACCTGTGCCACTGCTAGGTCACCCTCACAGTCAAAAAGTATTTCCAGATGTTCAGATGCAACCTCCTGTGTTTCCTATTGTACCCATTGCCTCTGGTCTTCTCTTTCTCTTCCTTTTACCCCACTTCCTTCCCTTCTTCATTTCCTCAATTGTTCTCTCTTTTGTTTATTTGAATTTTCTGATTTATTTTTTAAACCTTTCTTAAGAATAATTTCACTGTCTTTGGTTTATTATTAAAGCTTTTATTCAGTTTTGATAACTTTCTGGAAAAAAACAAACAGTGAAAATGCATTCTTCATCTCCATCATATTGTCATCATCATGAGAGAGGGACATTCTGAAGAATGAGAGCACTGTGTCACAAAGTGTTTAGCATGAACTGTGATGACCAAAATACTCAAAATTGCAAAATCGCACATTCCCCTAAAATGTAACTTGGAACATCCTTTTGTATGGTTACTGTTTTTTACAACACTCTCCTGGGAGGGAGAAGAGATTTATTTGTGTTCAAGAAACCAAACTTTCTGGTTTCAGAGTGAGTACTGTCATCCTAAAGATATTATGTAAAAGCTAGATAGTGGTCCAACCAACTGCTCTAGCTGTGCTTTAAAACAAGGGCAAAATTTACTGCTTATAGCACTCTCTACGCTGCAAATCCTAATAAAACCTTAGTGAGGATTTCAGGTACTTCTTTTCTAGTGCTTTAGGTGGAAAATTTATACAGAAAATATGTTCATCCTTGTTCTAGAAAAGCAGAAGAGTCCTATGCCACAGTTTCTCCCCCATACATATTTGCAGAAGCCTAACAAAAACCCAGGGAGAATGAAAAGTCCTTGAGTCCAATGTTACTACTCAATAATACATGAGGTCTTCTTGATGTGTTTGATTTAAATATTTTTCAGAATGCTGAGAGTTTTTTAATTTAATAGAAATTTGCTATATTTATTATCAATACTGCACTGTTTTACAGGTTTTTAATCATTTTGAAAGATGCATGAATGTTGTCTATTTTACAGCCATCATTTCTTTTTAATAATCATTACTGCTTACATTATTTAACCAAGCTTTAATTGTTTCACATTGTTAGTGGGCACCAGGAGATAACCTGTATTTCCTGTTATTTTTTCTTTCTTCTACCAGACTACTATAATTTTTAAGGTACTTATATATTTACATACTTTCTACTCTGTTTTTAGAGAAAATTACTGAGAGAACTCCAGTAGACTCCCTCACTGCAAATATCATTCTACTTTCCCTGTGAATCAATCTCCCTTTAATAAATCTGAACATCCTTCATTACCCAGTCTCAAAAAATACTTAGACCTAATTCTTGTTTGTCTCTAAAATATTCATCCTGGGACCATACTTTAGAAAGGGAGCTACCATGTTATATTCTTTTTTTATTATAGTCTTCTTTTGAAATTAATCACAAGGAAAATAATATTTAACCAGTAGAGGGAGATATAATACTAGCAAAATATTTTTCTTTTACATGACTTATTACATGCTGGAGGAAGATTATTTTATTAGGATTTCTTTGTGATAATTGACCACAGCCAGACAAATATTTCCAGGGCTGCAAAAACATAAGCATCCAAATGGCAATGCTAATGGAATATTTATAGCCCAAAGTATTTCCTGGAGACTAAATGAAATTGCTCATAACAACAAAAATTTAATCAGATCTACTGGGATCAAGATTAGATCCTTTGTCACTAATTTCCTGCATGCATTAAATGAACAGTTAGCACACATACAAGCCCTGTGAAATAGTCGATATTGTTTCAGAATAAGAGCTTGGAAAACTTTTTATTCCAGTAAAATCATACCAGCCGTATTTCCACTGGACCTAGAAAACCACATCAGACTATTTTTTGGTTTTATAGTCTGAGCAGACGCTCTGGCATTCGACAAAGTGAGATAGACATGTCCAGAAAAAAAAACTGTTAAGCTCGCACTCCTCCAAAACTCCAGATGAGCTACTTTGCCCACTAAGGTTTGTGGTTTGTTTTTTTTTAGTTGTTGTTGTTTTGTTTTTTTTTTTCCCTTATTAATCAGGGAGTGAAACAGCTTCTTGACTCCTAATTTAGAGTACCTTTATAATCTAACAGTTTGTGGATCTTAACATTTCTGTTCCTTTCCCTCCCCACCTTTCTTTATTTTAGCTTGTTAGTTTGCTGTGTCTCTGCAACAGACTCTCTCTTCTGTGATATATGACATCACAGAACCTCAGGAACAATGAGGATACAAATGACATCACTAATTATTGCTGTAAAAATAGAGCCAGCAACATATCACTTCAGTAGAAAATAAATTATGTTCACTAGGGTTCTAGTACAATCTTACTGTCTACAGTACTAGAAGGGCTACTTAAATAGTCTCATGGGGCAATATTTTAAAGTCTTAGATTCTGGGCTCCATGGACTGACATATGGATTTTATATTAATTCTTTATGCAAATACAGTAGGATTAGTACCATTATTTATTCTTTTCTCTCCTTTCTCTCCCTCTCCCTAAAAGAATTGTAGAATCACAGAATTGTCTGGGTTGGAAGGGATCTTTAAAATCATTAAATCCAACCATCAACCTAACACTGCGAAAACCACCACAAAACCATGTCCCTAGCACCACATCCACCCATCTTTTAAATATCTGCAGGGATGGCAAGTCCACCATCTCTCTGGGCAGCCTGTTCCAATGCTTAACAACCTTTTCTGTGAAGAACTTTTTCCTAATATCTAATCTAAACATATGTAATTTAAATTATATAAGAAGGGTGAAGACTTAGAGGAATTTTATTTTCAATTTTTCAATGAGGACTTCTCTAAAAATTAACATAACAACAGCAGTGCTACTATTGCAATAGTTTCTATATTATTTGTGAAAAAAATTAACTTCCAGAAGCAAAGATCATTTACCATCTTCACTAACATACATATCAGAATGTCACATGTAACTACTTTGTTCTTCATGTTATCCTATTCTTGTCCAGTCTTTTCTGCTATTTGGCATTTAAATTGATACGACTTTAAATTTGATATCTGAAACAAACTTTTCTGTGTTAGCTAGTAGCTGATGCACATTGCTGGTTTAAGGTCTATGATTCCTGAAATAGAGAAGTTTTCTTTGGGTAGCTGTTTTCCTATTTAAATTAACACAAAATTTCAAAAGCAGCAAAACTGATGGATCTTTCAATAATTTGGCACGTTATCCTGTCTAGTCTTCTCTGTTAGTAATGCAGGGAGAAGTAGAAGATAAAATTAAAAAGCGATATACAACGTCTTATGGGATTCAAGGTGGTTTTTTTTTAAAATATTAGATAACAACAACAACAAAAAATACTTCTGACAGGCAATTTTTTTTATGTGGGTTATTCTCATCTTGATACCAATTTAACAGTTTTAATCATCATTTTCAGAACATTTGAGCAAATACTTTTTGGAGCTTGGAGGCAAAACTAAAATACAGCCTAAATTATTTCTGCTACCAAGGATGTTCACAATAAGATAAATTATATAATCAGAGATGTACATTAGAAAAGCCTATTAACTAACTGAAACAAGTCTTGTTATAATTATGCTATATAAGATAAATTAGCATATATTTGATTTGTTTGTACTGTTTATCTATCGCTGACAAACAGATTACACAAAAATACTCTTCACTTAGCAGCTGATTTGATTAAAACTGCGAATACTGCATCTAAATGTTGCTGAAGAGTAACCTTTGTTGCTTAGTAACACCACATAAAATCCAAGTGGTGACATAGAAAGCTAGAATCCTGCTGACTACTAATCACTGAATTTGCTATGCTTATGAACATTTTGCTTAGTTTGGTTTAGTATATTTTACTAGTTTTAATATTTTCTTACATAATTTGCCATCAGCATTATCACAGTCATTTTTACATTAATCTGCATATATTATTACTAGATCCTGTATAACAGAGTGCAGCACATTTTTATTAATATATGAAAAACAGCAGTCTGGTATATAATAAAAATGGAAGGTAAAGAGCTTGATCTTTCTATACAGAACATGGAAAAGAGAATTTTATTTTTTTTATTGAACACAAAGATCCTTATTAGGAAGTGATAGGTAAAAAGGGTTGTGCTTCTAGTACCACCATTTTATTTACAATCTGATCAATATCTGGCACTGAAAATTTAGCATACTGAAATTTGGTTGTCCAGTGTTGTATTCTTTATCAGAAGCTGCCCAAGATGCAAAGGTAAAAATCTTATAAGCAATTTTGAAATTAGAAATTGGAAGGAATTAGAATTATTTGCATGGTGGCTTTAAAAATAAATTCCCCACTCATTATGTGTTGATATGATATTTCTTTCTAACTTACCAGTTTTTTCAGCATTTATATTAGAGACCTGAGGGGCTTTGGTTTTTCATCTTACTAAAAAACCTGGGACTACATCAAAAGGCCCCATTTATTTCAGATATTGGAAATTAAAATGTAACAGAAGGCTAACTTCAGGTGGAAAACACATTATGATTCAGTTACTCTAACTGTGTGAAGAAGATGTTTTAGAACCATAACCTTTTCCCCTTAGGAACTGTTATGGCATTGTGAAAGACCACAAACTTAAATTAAGATAATACAGTCATACACTGATACAATATTTGAGTTCTGATTTCAGTTACAAATACCTGTTTTCTGGACTTTCTAACTTGGCCATAAAACTTTGCTCAAGGCCAAATAGCATGAGGTATCCGATTACAGAATTAGCTATTGAGGTTTTGTTTGAAAAAAGGGCACATGGAAGAACCAGTACTATTCTTTGTGACTAAGATGCTGACTAAACAAACTTTGACTGTGACTCAAAACTATATATATAATGATTTTCTAATATTTTTTGTCACATTGGACAAGGAAAACAAACAGGATGCCCCCTGGGACTGGTGATATACGATGATGATATGCAAATTGAAAGCACTGCATCTAAGATGAAAACAATGTGTTTATGACAGAACAGCAGGATAACCTCCCTTAGAGAACTCTGGAGAACCAATAGATGAAATACATCACACTGTATGTGAGTAAGTATGAGAAGTGATTGGCAAATACTAATATTTACTAAGAGAACAAAAATTGATCTACATTCCTCTGAAGTTTTTTATACTTGAATTATGCATGTTTTTAGAACAAATATTTAAGGAAAAATTATTAAAGCCTCAAGGAATTAAATAAGCATATGATGTGAGCTTACACAGGAGTATACAGTGTCAGATGTCAATAGTTGTTTTTTTGTATTGAAGAGAAAATATTAGACAGTGTAGGAGTCCTAATTGGAATTTATTGCGGATTGGGAACAGTCTCAGTATCTCAGTCTTCAATTCTGACCTTGGCTCAAAAGTTGAAGTGAGGTAATGAAATTAGATGATATCACAAAGTTGGCAGTCAGTTTGAATAGAGGGGAGCAGTGAAATATTATACATAAATAAATGAATAGCCTTAGGGAGTGAAGTAATAGGATGAGGGGGAATTTATGAGAACAAAGGGAAAGTCCATTCATTTAGAGACTCAGAACAGGAATCTGTACTGCAGTCTTGGACCTGGAAACAAGCTGGAATTTTCTCAGCTGAAAGTAAGAAATGAATGGGGAAAAAAAAAGTTATTTCTGTATTTATAAAGTATATTTATACTGATGGGAGTAAATCAATAATGGAATAACGCTGTGAAAAGGGTAACTAGGGTCCCCCAAATCAGTAAGCAAGATGCTTTCAGCTAAGCAGAA
This sequence comes from Charadrius vociferus, assembly GCF_000708025.1. Taxonomy (NCBI): domain Eukaryota; kingdom Metazoa; phylum Chordata; class Aves; order Charadriiformes; family Charadriidae; genus Charadrius; species Charadrius vociferus. Next base: position 2,223,262 of record NW_009646636.1, read on the forward strand.
GTCTTAGTACCTTTGTGCAAGACATCAGTGAGACCTCATTTAGAGTCATTGTACAGATTTAGTTACCCAAGGATCACAGGATATTACATAGAATTTAAAAATAAAAATTAAAAAAAAAAATCAAAAAATGTAATTTGAAAAAGAATCTATCAAAACATGACTTATGTAGAAAATGAAGATTCAGTGACTGTGTCTATCCTCCCAAGTAAAGCACAGTAGGGGAAAAGTTCCACCAGTTGACTCCCAAACTGTCCACACTGCTTAGTTCCTTGACTCTAGTTTAGACTAGCCTGATTAACTTTTTCCAAGATAAAGCTTTGTCATTATTCTGAAGATAATTCACTCCTGTGTCCACTCTTAAAAGTCTGTATGGACAAAACAGAGGCAGATACCATTTTACCTGCCCTACTTTTTGTCAAAAACTCTATGAGAAACCTTTGCACCACAATAAGAACAATATTTATCCTCACTTTTATACCATTAAAAGAAAAGTCTATATTATAGTCTCTGAATAATAAAAAAATCATAGCAAAAAATAAGTGTTTTCTAGAGCCACAGCAGCAGCATATTATGCCTAATGGAAATCCCAGGACAAATTTTGTGCAACCAGTCTGCTCTAGAGTAAGTTTGCTCTCAATTTTGCCAACATACATCTCCGTATTCTGCCTGCTGACAAGTAGAAGGATGATGCCCTGGAACTGATGTGTTTAAGAGTATAGACACAGCCAGAGGCAACATATTTGCTCTCTAGAAATGCACCAGGGGACAAATATTATGAAAAGAAATATTTAACTCAATGATTGCGGCCTTCCAGTACCTAAAGGGGGCCTACAGGAGAGCTGGGGAAGGACTTTTTACTAGGGCATGTAGTGAAAGGACGAGGGGGAATGGATATAAACTGGAAGAGGGCAGGTTTAGATTAAACATTAGGAAGTTTTTCATTTTAAGGGTGGTAAGGCACTGGAACAGGTTGCCCAGAGAAGTTGTTGAGGCCCCATCCCTGGAGGTGTTCAAGGCCAGGGTGGATGTGGCCTTGGGCAACCTGATCTAGTGAGTGGTGTCCCTGCCCATGTCAGGGGGTTTGGAACTTGGTGATCTTCAAGGTCCTTTCCAACCGAAACCATTCTATGATTCTATGATTCTATGAGAGTGTGGTCACAAAAGATGAAGTTTATTCGTAGTCCCAAGTATACTGCAAATTAAAAGCAATTATTTAATAATAACACAAGAGAAATTCTAAAGCAGCAACACAAAGAAAACAGTGAACTTGAAATACAAATAGTTTTTAGACAAAACAATGATTTTATGAAAGCCATTTTATGAGATGGTTGTCTGCAACAGAAAGAGACAGTACTAAACAGTAAAGGGAATTGTTCTCAGGCTTATGTTCATAAAGTGAAGCATATTCAAGCTTGAATAAAAAACCTTATCATTTATGTCACAAAGATTCATACGGTTCTGATTTTAAAGTAGCACTAAAATTCACAAACTAAACGTGAACTTCCCAAAAGCTTGTTAATCTACCTAACTTTAACTATGTGCATGCTGAGCAACTCTTTCAGTGTAGTTATAGAGACTTTCTTCATTGCCAGTAAAGCCTACCCAAAACTATTTTGGCACTTGGTTCAGGTCTCAGAGTCACCTTCTGAAGAAAGCTGTCTTTTGCTGTTGATTAAAATGTGAATATAAGAGGTAAGATAAGGTAAGATATAACTAAAGGTTATAACTAAGGTAATATAAGGTAAGATATAACTAAAGAGTAAATTTTTTTGAAAAGCACCTTTGAAAATCTACCTTTAGCAACTTTTCAGATATCAGTCAACATGGGCGAAAGTATATTAATTAATAATGTATTTTATACACTTCCTTTATTTCTTATTTACATGTATCTTTTTTTGCATATATATATATATGCAATTTTTAATTAGATTTTAAGTTAACACTGTTGCAGGATAAATACCTTGAATGTGACCCACTTTTCCCATCTTAAAATGATAACAATTCTCTATATTTTTAGTCTGCAAAATTTCAAGGCTACAATACACTGAAACTGAATCTCTCAAAGCAGTATTGGAGGAGAAAATGGGACTAATAAAGAAGTTTCTAGAATCCCTTCTTTTTTTTTAAATAGAAACTCTTTTTGGAGAAAGGTTTGCATTGATTGTTTGGAAGCGTAGCAATATCACAATGACTTCTCATTACATAAGACTATCCAAATCCATACCAACATGCAACCTTTTTGAAATACAGAGGATATAAAATTCCTCAATGGCTGCAACATCTTCCTCTCTCCCCGGAAGAGTGACCAGTCTTCAAAACTCTTGAATTTGTGACCCTATGTAAAAATGTTATTTAGTCGTCTTTTTTTTTATGCCACTATCTTACATCTCTGACATTTGTTACAAACATAAAAATAGTTATATTGACCTTTCAGATGAAAGATTAACCATGACCAGAGTTCTGTCTAGGGGGTGAGCAGGAGAAAAGGCAGGAGACACCACCAGCACAGAACAAATATGAAATTACTTTTAACAGCATTCTCTCACGAGCTGTTGTAAACTGTGCATCAGAGGCTGAGGTATCCAGAGATGGTGCCTTCATGCTTGTAGAATATTTCTTCCTCCACTAGTTTATGAAGAATTTTCTGAATATAGATAAGTACAAGGACTTTATACTGTATTAATATACAGTATACAGTATTAGACCAGGAGTACAGCTGTGTGGTATCTTGTTGTAAGAGGAGCCACACAAACTACCCAATGGCATGATGTGCAAATGCAATTATTTCCTTAACTCCTCTCCTAGACCTGAGTTATTTGCAACTCAGTTACCCTCAATGGGTTTACTTATGTACTTAGTTACCCCATCTGGATTCTATTTCTTGTTAAATCTTGAGTGGATATAAACTTTAATCATCTTTGCAGTGTCTTTGGTGCCAAGTTCTGTTTGTTTACTGATTTCTTCTGTAAAGAATCATCTTTTGGCAATTCTTTTAGATGCTAATAGTCTCATTTGATATTCCCTATTTCATATATTAGAATGAACTGTTGACCTATCTGTACTGCTGCTTCACCAGTCTTAGAATTGTAGATTTCTTTCCTATCCCCTTCATTTAGCTCTTTCCAAACAGGGGAGTTTTACCACTCATTCCTCATGTGGAAATTGCTTTGTGACTTTGGTTGTCTTCCCTAACGGTCATATTCAAGATGTGTTTGAAACAAGAATTTACACTCAAAAATAATTTTATTTTTTATTTCTTTCCTAATAGTTTCCAACATTTGCTTTGATTTTTTGACCACTACTGAACTGGTGCCAGTTTTTCATTACTACAAGGTCACCTCTGAGGTAACAGCCAGTGCAGGGTGCATATGTTATATGTTTCCTTTTTTTCCAACCACTTTATACTTGTCTACATTGAGATTCATTTTCCATGCTGCTGCGCAGTTTCTTGATGTCATAAACTCTGGTTCTGAAGGTCTCTTTGCTGTTCTGCACAGTCTGGTTGTATGCCCTCATTATCTAGAATAAGTCCTTACTATCAGCATATGTTCTGCACTTCCTGCTCACATCTGGTTCAAGACCAGGTTGGATGGGGCTTTGAGTAACTTGGTCTAGTGGTAGGTGTCCATGCCCATGGCAGAGGGGTTGGAACTAGTTGATCTTTAAGGTCCCTTCCAACCTAAACCATTCTATGATTCTATGATTTGTGAATATGTTGAACAGCATATATCCCAGAACAGACCATTAGTGAGCTGTAGTGAACTCTAGTGACCATTTATTTTTACCTCATTTCCTGACTTTTACTCACTTATTTATCCATTCAAGGCCATTCCCTTCTATTCTTTGGCTGTCTAGTTTCTTTAGAAGTCCTGAATGTAGGGATGTGCAAGACCCTTGTGGAAATCCAGTGAAACTAACTGATTCATTTTTATCCACATGCTTGTAGACACTTTCAGATTATATCAATAAGTTTATAAGGCAAGACTTCCTAAAAATAAAGCAATTCTCTCATTCCCACTAAATCACATTTATGAAGGTATTAACTAATTCAGGTCTTCACAGCGTTTTCTACTAATTTGTTAGTAGTTCTTCAGAGTTCCCTTTAGAAATTATTTTAATGTATTGGTATGACATTTGCCACTTTCCACCTTCAGGTGTTGAGGAAGTTTTAAGAGATACCAGTATTAGGCTAATGCATTCTTAAGTTGTCTTAGAATTCTTTGATGAACAGTGGTAGATTCCCACAATTCGTTATGGCTAATTTTATGTTTGTTCCATGACGTCTTCTGCAATTACTTTATCTGATGAGTCCTCTACAAGCAAGGATTAGGGCGTGGGGAATAAAGTTTCTTTCACAATGTAAGACTAAGGTGACAAATGTTTTTTTTAGCTTCTGTGCAACAGCCTTGTGTTCCCTGAGTGCTCTATTATGTATTTTGGCCTTGCAGACTCTCTAGGAGCCTTTTTTCCCTTTTGTGTTTGAAGAAAAGTTCAGTACTGGATTTTATCCTTTTTGATATCTGCCCTGCAATTTTTTTTTGTGGACTTCTTCATTGTGCTTCTGCATTTAATCTGCTATAATGTTTTTTCTCTGTTTTCTTAAGTTGAACATGTTATCAGATTTATTTGAAGGCCATCTTCTTGTTTCTACTAAGAAATTAACAGGAAAAAACACTTCCGGCTTCAGAGCCATCAGAAAACTATTTACCATTGCAAACTGGTTCTGCTTATATTGTAAAGAAAGAGGACATACAATGAAAATACACATAGAAGAATCTATTTTCATATTACAGGGTAGGTTTATGTTCTGATATTACTTTTCTTCTGAAGAGGATTTCATTATTACTGTTAGCTACTTGTAAAGACTTGATACTTAAAATGACAGTTATGTTAGAATTTTGGGCAGATGGCTAAATCTGATATCTTTAAAGCTAAATATATATTACTACACTGCAATGAGTGTTGTTATTTCTACTAGTGTAACAGGGTTGGATGCTAAGGTGAGAGCAGAATTTTTTTTTTGAATATTAAGAAATTTAATTTTCCATCATGGTATTAAACCACAATGCCAACAGAAACAACAACAGCCTTTCATAATTCTAAGATAATTGGGGGAAGAAAGTTCTCAAAATTTCTAGATTCAGGCTTTGTTCAGACATTAACCTCTTTCTGTTTCCTGGATTAACTTGGAGGATTTTATTATCATTGTTGATGGTGATTTTTTCTGATTGTCCATTACATATTGGAGTGTCCTTAAGTAAATTGTCTTAATTGAAGCCACCGTGCAACAGTGATAATTGTTATATGGCAGTATAGTATATTCCTATACCAGGGCCAGAGGGAAAATATGTTGTAGGTACAAAATGAGACAAAGAAAAAAGAACATGCTAAAATTATACCATTGCTAACACTCATGTTCATATTTTAATCTTCTGCATTTATTTTTGTTGTGTACATTTATTTAATTCGCTTTCACCTTTGCATAATTTGTTATGCTAAACTGTATACCAATTCATCATTTTTCTTTTAGCAAAATGCATTACCATGGCTGCATAATGTGCACAGTACATCTATACTTCCGAGTAACAAGGTCTGTAACATTTTTTTGTAATCCATTATTGGTACATTGTAATACCACTTAATAGCATAACACATGTTTTAAGCCTCTTCCAGCTGGCATGGTCAGCTACTGCTAACTCCCAAGTTCCCAGATAATGTGAATTTGATGATCGTTCTCTGTTGCAGAGATACAGGAGTGCATAGAAATGGAGCTAATCACTAGTTCTGTATCTATAATGTTCCTATAAAGATTTGTCACAATGACATAGATAGGGAAGGCCTGACTCTCATTTAAAATGCCAACTCTCTACTTCTCTGCAATTTCAACCCTATTTAACACAAACCAGAGGATTCTGATGAGTACTAGCAGAAAGGAAAATCAGGCCAAGATGATGTGAGAGTATGGGGAAACATGTATGGACCTTAACTTTTTCTTTTTCCTGGCAGACATAGCAGTGACTTGCATGTGTATCTGGGTATATATCTGCTGTCTTACTTTCCAGACAGTCTTTACAAATTTGTGTCATCCAAGTATAAGAAGACACTCATAAGATTACTAGAATAAAAGAACCCCTCAGTCAATTAAAAAGACAAGAAGCTTTTTCAAATTTATGTATGTGTAAAGACTTGAAAGAAATATTAATGATGGATAATATGAAATCTCCAATGTTAGTCTAACAAAGGAAGTCAAGAATTTTATTAGTAGAAATATTAAAATGTTCCTATCTTATCTGAAAAAAAAAACAGTAGTTAAAAAAGATAAAAATATCTCAACTGTAAATATGCTGATAAAAAAATTGAGCATATTCGATTGCTTATGCAAGTATGGCATAATAAAGAAAAATACTGGGAAAAAATGTTTCAGTAAGTGCATTAAACTCTTGATTAATAGAAGCATCCTTGATATCATAGCCACATTCATTATAAATGTTAACTTTATTTTTCATTAATTATTTTTTTGCTGTGATTACATATGGAGCATTCTGGGTCAACAGAAATTCTTATTATTTGACCACAATTGGAAAATAGATGCACTTAGTCCTAAAATAGATCTGAAAAAGATAACATGTTGTGCTCGGGCTTCATATTTATTTTTAAGTAATCAAAATTAAAAGAACACTTTTAAAACGCAAACACTCAAATAAGAGATCTGGGGTAAGGTTTCTGGCAGAATATTTTAATACAATGTAAAGTTACTTCTAAGGCCTTCCCAGTTTCAGCTATGTAGGTATCTGCATCTTGATTAATCAACTAGATTCTCTTTATAATTCAAGGAGATACATATCACTTCCAAAAAAAGTTCTTCTAACCATTTTAGATATCTATATTATGACGAGATGAATCTTGTTCTTGAAGTGCCCATTTTTATTCACAGAATAAAACCTCTAGCTGGCAAACTCGGATGTAGATGTCTGCATCATAAAAATTTAAAAGTAGATGAGATAAATCCCACCATATTTGACTTATCTCAGTGGAAAAGAATATGAATTGCTACATAATTCTTACTAAGCATCTCGTGTTGTGGAAGGAAATTACATTATCAATTGTATTAGAAATAGTGGAGCTAAAGATAACATTTTGCTGTGTATGATGACTGCAAATGTTACATCTATTTCCTGTACTCTACAGCATCATTTTAAAGTGAAGCAGGTGTTAAGATTCTGCCTGAAAAAAATCTAAGGAGGAAGAGGACTCAAAAGTTATTCCTACTCCATTAAATTAAACGTGCCCCAAGCCTGTTCTCTGACAATAGTCACATAATGACTGGTACCTATACAGCTAAACATGCTGATATACACACTGCATACTGTTAGTATAGGTCCCTGGCCTATACTAACTCCTGAACCATGTCCAGGAATTACGTGGAAAAGCATTAACAGGAATGGACGAAGATCAAGAAAAGGTCTGTTCTACAAGGTTGACTTAGATCAAGTCCCAGAGTCAAGGAATATCCCCTAACACTATTTGTACCTCTAGCATAGACATTCCCTTAGATCCCATGAATACCTCTGATCCATACTTTTAAAATGGGAATGATGAATGCTTCATACTTTTTTATGCCATACCTTGTTTCTTGCTTGGATTTTGGATATAAATATAGTGGGAACGGAGAGTGCTTCGTGGGTAAGTCTTCTTTACTCACTTGCCACCACTCCAAAGAAATAATGATCTCATATTTTTTTACATTTATTTGCTTCAATCTATCAGAAAGAGCGTACTTTCGGGGAGAAGGAAACAGGAAAGATTTTGGTATGTCTCTCACTGTTAAGGGTTGCGAGTAGTCACCATGTAAAAGAAGAGAAAAAAAATACAGGTGGAAAGGGAGGTAAAAATTAAAATAAAAATTCAGGTAACAGAATATTCTGGTGGAGCAGCAAGGGTATGGTTACTGTCAGAACTTTTTGGCATAAACCATGAAGTAACCTTTGTAAAACCCAAGCCTTGATCTTTTTTGGCAGCAGAAGATGGTTGGTTGGAGAGAAGAAGAAGGAATTATTGGGGAATATTAAAAAATGACAGCTTCAACACATGTTCAGCTAGTATGTTATATCAAATTCAAGTTTCTTAGGATAAATGAGTTTATACATATGCTTCATAGAATATCATATGCCATATTCAAGAATGATTTTTTCCCTATTCATAGCTAAATTATCTAGAATATTCATTGGTAATTAATTTTGTATTCCATAAAAATGAAGTCCATTACCAATTTTTTTGCAATTTTAAAGCAGTGTCTTTTTTACCAGAGTACTTTTTGCTGAGTTTTCTTTTTCACTGTTGTCCTGGTTTGAGCAACACAGAATTTTTCTTCTAATACTTGGGAAGACTGCACTTTTAGAAGATTCTAGTGTCTGAATTTGTGAAAATATTTACTTTGTAGCCAGATATGGTGTGTGGGTTTCAAGGTCTCAGTGTTTTTGAGCTCACCAGGTGCAGGGATGAGGAGGAGAGAGATGTGATCACTTGAACCAAGCTGGCCAACAGGATTATTTCATACAATCAGTGTCACATTCACTATAAATTAGAAAGTTTGCTGTGAAGTTCTCTCTCTCCCTTGATGGCTGCCATCCTGAGAACTTTGTGCCCTGGTGCTGGATCCCTGAGCCCTTCCATTCCTCCTGAAGCCATAGCACTCGCAGTGTCCGACATTTGCTGTCCACTGCTGGGAGTGTACAACTTCCTACTGATATAATTGGCTGAGTATAATCTTTGCATATTCTGTATTAGTATCGGGATCAATATTGGTTCTTTAGTGCTGTTAATGTTAATTCTCTAATCTTACTCTATTAAATCTGGGTGAGGGTTCTGGAAGAGTCTGGAGGACAAGTCTTGTGAGAAATGACTGAGGATACTGGGGTTGTTTAGCCTGGAGAAAAGAAGGCTGATGGGAGACCTTATCATTCTCTACAACTACCTGAAAGGAGGTTGTAGAGAGGTGGGGGCTGACCTCTTCTCCCTAGTGACAAGTGATAGGACAAGAGGAAAAAGATTCACCAGGCAAGGTTTAGATTGGACATTAGGAAAAATGTTTTCACTGAAAAGATTATCAAACATTGGAATAGGCTGCCCAGGGAGGTTGTGGATTCTCCGTCCCTGGAGGTGTTTAAAAAAAGGGTAGACATGGTACTTGGGGACATGGTTTAGAAGCGGTTTTGTCAGGTTAGGTTAATGGTTGGACTTGATAATCTTAAAGGTCCCTTTCAACCTCAACAATTCTATGATTCTATGATTCTATAAATCTGTTTATCCTTCAACTCCCAGGTTTCCTTGTTTTCTCCCTATTCCCTTTCCCAGGTGGGGTGGGGTCATTGGGTGATTGTCTAATGAATGATTGTCTAAACGACAATAACTTGTTATGGGTTTCTCAAACGATAATAACTATTCAATGTCAAACTTCAACAGGATGTATATAAACATACAGAGAAGTACAGAGTAAGGAAAATGGCTTCAGTTTTGGCAAATAAAATATAAATATAAAATGTTCAACACTTTTTTTAAATCTAATTTAAATTAACATTGATTAAAATGATGGTTGAGCTTTTCTTTTTGATTATGTCTAATGCCTGTTCTTCAACTGTTACTCAAAAATGTTTTTATACTAGTATGATTTGACTATGAAGATTTATAATGTTTTTAGAACCGCACTCAGTTTTCCCAAATAAAGGGGACTTGTAATAGATACTGCATGTTAGAGGAATTAAGCTAAGTCTCTTTTACAACTCCTTTATAGTTTTTTCCAATAATTCTCTTTTAATATCCTTTGCTTATTGAGGAAAAGTTTTAATTAAAGTTTTAGATCATATCACTTAGATAACTGTAAAATCTATTTTCTGAGGAGTACGCTGCAGCATATTTCTGCTTTATTCACAATCCTTCCTTTATTTGATCATATTCTACTTTTTTTTTTTTTATGACATGGGCTTTTTATTTGTTTATTTCTCTATTTTAATTTTCTTTTTTTTTTTTTTTTTGGTCTGGTATTATGTGTATTGGATACAAACATAATAAATGTCTGGTATATACTACCCCTGAAGTCCAGCATTGACATTAAATGTGTACCACAGATTAAGAAAAATTGATACAATTGTTAGGCTATTATTTCACACTTAGTCCAAAATTTTACAGAAAAGTAGATGCTTAGTTTAAATTGTGAGATATTTATCTGCTTTTATACAAGTTACATATTCTTTGTCTCTAAGTTAGCTGTGAAAGTTCTAGATCAAGTCTGTGAGTTTCTTTCACAGAATCACAGAATTTTCAGAGTTGGAAGGGACCTCTAGAGATCATCTAGTCCAACTCCCCTGCTAAAGCAGGATTGCCTAGAGCACATTACTCAGGACTGCATCCAGGTGGGTTTTGAAAATCTCCAGAGAAGGAGACTCCACAACCTCCCTGGGCAGCCTGTGCCAGTGCTCTGTCACCCGAACTGTAAAGAAGTTTTTCCGTGTGTATTTGAACGGAACTTCCTATGTTCCAAGTTGTGCCCATTGCCCCTCGTCCTGTCACTGGGAACTACGGAGAAGAGTGTGGCTCCATCCTCCTTCAACCCACCCTTTAGATATTTGTAAGTAGTTATAAGGTCTCCCCTCAGCCTTCTTGTCTCCAGCCTAAAGAGTCCCAGCTCTCTCAGCCTTTCCTCATAAGGGAGATGCTCCAAACCCTCAGTCATCTTAGTTGCCCTTCGCTGGACTCGCTCCAGCAGTTCCCTGTCCCTCTTGAACTGGGGAGCCCAAAACTGGACACAGTATTCCAGTTGTGGCCTCACCAGTGCCAAGTAGAGGGGGAGAATGACCTCCCTCAACCTACTGGACACACTCTTCCCTATGTAGCCCAGGATCCCATTGGCCTTTTTGGCAGCAAGGGCACACTGCTGGCTCATTGACAATTTACTATCTACCAGGACCCCCAAATCCTTCTCCTCAGA
>NW_009646636.1:2234317-2261924 GCF_000708025.1 Charadrius vociferus
CTCAGCCAGGTCATTAATGAATATATTAAACAAAATTGGACCAAGTATCAACCCCTGGGGGACACCACTGGTTACAGGCCTCCAACTAGATTTCATGCCACTGATCACAATCCTCTGAGTGCTGTCACACAGCCAGCTCTCAATCCACCTCACTGTCACCTCATCTAACCCACACTTCCTCAGCTTCCTAATGAGGATGTTATGGGAGACAGTGTCAAAAGCCTTGCTAAAGTCAAGGTAGATGACATCTACGGCTCTCCCCTCATCCAGCCAACCAGTTACATCATCATAGAAGGCCATCAAATTGGTCAGACATGATTTACCCTTGGTAAATCCGTGTTGACCGCTTCCAATAACTCCCCGTTCCTCAATGTGTTTGGAGAGGACATCCAGAATGAGTCGCTCCGTTACCTTCCCAGGGACCGATGTGAGACTAACCGGTCTGTAGTTCCCTGGGTCCTCCTTCTTGCCCTTTTTGAAGGTTGTAGAGATGTCGGCCTTTCTCCAGTCCTCAGGCACCTCTCCTGTTCCCCATGACCTTTCAAAGATGATGGAGAGTGGTGTAGCAATAACATCTGCCAGCTCTCTCAGCACTTGCGGGTGCATCCCATCAGGGCCCATGGATTTATGAATGTCCAACTTGGCCAAGTGGTCTCTGACCCGGCCAGAGTGTTGAAATTTGACATACTTATTTTTCCTAACAGAGTATACATAAATTTTAGGATGCTGAAAGATCATCTCAAAGGCAGTGAAAATTCTATCTATCATGTCTAGGTTTTGGGGATTTTTAGCAAAAATCTCTTCGGAAACCACTATAAACATTTAATCCAATTGATTCTAGTCTTCTTTAGAAGCATATTTCCCAGCTGATATTGTAAGATGATCTTTCAATTGATGTTGGGGGGAATCTGAATTAGCCCTTAAGTTACTAATGAGTTCTTTTTACTGTAGTACTCTGTTTCACTTTGGATTTACAGCCCTTTGGTGACATCACTGAGTCAGGAGGGGCAAAATGTTAACATTCACTTCTGACATAAATCTCTGAGAAGAGAGAGAATCTTGTCCTGCTCACTTAGTTATAGAAAATATTTCAGCCAAAGTCTGAAGAAGTGCTGGCTTTGGACCACTTGAATAAATAAACTTGACAAATATTTTAGTAAGTAAATAAGAATAAATTGTGTTTTCCTCAGATATTCATCTTTTTTTTGAGAATAAAATTCCCTGTTTCTTGGAAAACAAAACACAGTTCTTCAAATCAGTAGCATGCCATTTTTGGAATTACATGCAGTGTCTGTAGTCTGACTCACACATACAAATCAGCTGAAAAAGGATTATTGCCTATTATTTAATGAATCAGGGTTTTGACGTATGGTCCATGAGGTGATTTATAGATTATAATTTTCTACATATTTTACTGTTTGTTAATGATAAATTATGTATTTGGGGAGAGCAAGAGAAAAAGTTAAAACTGGATAAATTTACTTGTAATATCTTGCCCTTTTAATGTACTTAAATATGCCCCAGATCCCTTGTATAAGTTTATCTGACTCCTCTCAGCAGTACATTCCATATGTCTCTTAATATCAACAAATTAACAAGAATCATTATACCAAGCAGTCTGGCAAACTATTGTCTATATTTGAGGGAACAATTTATCCCTATGAAATGCAGTAAAAGGCAGTTTTGTCTAATTACACTGAACATATTGAAATGTTAGCTTTTCCCTTATGGATACTAACACCAGATTTGTAATTGTTGATGGTATTGCATTTAAAATGTCCCTCCATTTGGGAATTAGAAGACGCAGGTTTGCTCTTGAATATATGATCCCTACTTGTTAAAGTCTGAAATATGCTTACCGTGTTCTTACAGGTGTCTTTATATTAGCACGAGAGAGACACCTTGTTTTTTTGAAAAGAGTTTCCAAGTTTCAGTTTTAATCTGTTTTACTTGATAATTCATACACTTTATTAATCTAGTATAGAAATAAAAAAAAAAATAAAACCAGAGGTGCAAATATTTTGTAACAGCTTTTTTTTGGTCATTTTGTAGCTGATGATTCACTGAAGAGATCATACATGAAGGTACACAGCCACCCCTATGTGCACACCCTCACGCATACAGTCCTAGATGATAAGATATGAGGTATTTGTTTTAGGCTAATGAAGTAACCTCCCCTCAGGAAAAAAAACATGCAGTTTACATTGGTTTTCCCTAAGAACAGCACAACTCTACTATCTTTTTCAAGAAAATCAGGAAAAAAGAGAGAGAGGAAGAGAAAGAGAAACCAAAGTATAACAGCACACAAGGTATTTCCCTCTCCAAAACAGTAGTTCCACTTATTGAGCTATGTGGTGGTAACTGAGTTTTCTAAGCAAATGAGTGTTTTCTTTGCATGGTGTTCATGGTAAAACTGTTCATCAGGGTGATTTGAAGAGTGGAATTTCAGCCAACCAAATTTTACTGAAATAATTATTTGTCAAATACAGCTTCTTAATTTTACTTCATAAACTGATCCATTAACTTTATAGCAGTCAAGATGTAGCTGCAAGAAATAACTCAAAATAAATATATTAGCAATGGAGCTTTATTGTGCTTATCCTTTCTTGTGATAATGTGTTTACGTAATAGAGAAATCAAAGAAAAACTACAGTGGCCTACCCAAAGCTAATAATCCCATGGTAATTAGTTCAGCAATACAAATAATAAAATAAACTGTTTTCAAGAATAAAGGAAAAAAAAATCCTTTTAGTATTTGTGATTAGTTTATCTGTACGTAATTTCTAATGTAGGTTGACATTTGTTCATTTGTTTATTATTACAATTAAATTGCCTTTTTTTTTTTTTTTTTCCTTCTAGTTTGCTATTTAAAGTGAAAAACCACCAGCATTCTATTAAGTGAAGTGATGCCTGGAACACTTTTAAGGAATATCAATCTTATTAAAAAGTAGTATAATTTACAGAGGCAACCATGCACCCATTAATCCAGGATCTAGTGATCTAGTAAGATGAGGTTCTTTCTTATTGCACTCAAACAAGTAGTCTTAATCATTCTTCTACTGATAATGCAATAATGTTCGAGAAGGTTGTTGCTCAAATCATGCTCCTATTTTAATGTATATTATATATTTCTGTATTTATCCATATACATATAAGGAAGATCATTCTATTCTTTGTTCCTTGCACTAGGGACATTATGCTTCCAAGTGTCAACAAGTACAATCTTTGTGCAACTGCACTTTCATGGACCTCCATCCAGTAGCACAATGATTCAAAGGAAGATCAGTGAAACTATAATAAGTCACAGAATTAATGGAATAGCTGAGGTAAGTACAGACACAAGCTGTTATTCAAATTCTAAATGGGTCTATTTTGATGCTTAGGAATTTTTTCTTTGCTATTTTAATTTTTTTTTTTTTCTCTATAATTGTTACCAGTAATATTTTTACTGATCCCACACTTATCTTTGAGATAAGGATTGACAGAGATAACAGGTAAAAAGATTGCTACAGCATCTCTCTTAAATATATGTATGTACTATTTTTGGCTACAATGTATCTGTAAAAATGGAAATATTTCTCTGTAGGTTAATCAGAAATTAAAAAAACTCCATCAAAATATATTTTAAAAAACTATGAAAACCATGAATAAGAATGAGAGAAACTCACAAACCACACCGAGAAAACCAAGATGGAAATACCTCTATGGCAGCTATTTAAAAACAGACAAAACCCACACACCTCCACACGCACACACAAAGTGAACATGTGAAAATGTGCTTCATGATAATCGCACCTTTAGTTGGAAAGTAAAATTGAATTTTTCCTTGTATTTACTTTTCATCTTTCTGAGCGATGTTTTAAAATATAATAGTGAGAATGTGCTAAGGCTTCCTCTAGGGCAGAGGATGGTTAATGCAAATAAAATAGACCATTCTATTAATTGCTGCGCTAGCTAATTAATCAGATAATTCAGGTAAGGTTTTGTGCATCAGACTAAAGAGGCCAGTAGAGTTACGTTACACAGTGTAAGCAGGACAAGCTTCAACTGACTTGGAGAATATTCTCTTGGTAAAAATGTGAAAGAGAAAGGATGATTTCCAGGATGTTCTGGGCATCTGGTAGGTGTATGAATTAAAATGTCAGTCAATGCACTTCTATTTCACATTCTTTATTGAACTAAACTCCCAGTGGCTTAAAATGGTATTGCATGTGCAGCCCAGTCCTCCCTGTAGAGGGTAGGTCGGATTGAGAGGAAAACCAGTCATTTCCTAAAGTTATAACTTTCCATGTAACGGAGGAAAGTATTTTTCAACAATGTGTTTATGTCCCTCTGTGTGGAAATGACAAGAATATTGATCAGAGGTTACTGAAGATTAAAACCACTGAGATGTCCAACTCCTTAATTCCGAAGATGCTGGAAGAAATCACAGATCTCCTTCAGCATTTCTTTAAATCTCTGCTGATATTAAGAGTAAGGGTGAAAGAGTTTGAGGTTCTGCTAGCTTGTGCCACATAGAATTTTAAAGGAAGAACTACTGTTAGCAAAGGTTATAAAGGCATACACAGGAGATATCTGGGAATCTTGAAGACGCTACAGTTATTGACCTTTTCAAAGTAAACATTTTTCCTACAGTATTATTTAAACCCTGGATTGTAGAAGGTAATTGCTGATCTGCATGATTTCAAAAATGTAATGACAATAGTGAAAATATCATTTAATGTATAGTTCCAAATCCATATTGTACACAAAACTTTAAGATGTCTTTTTATCTGAAATATATTTCCACATTAATTTTTATTCTTGTGTGAAGTGAACAAATATTTTCACTTATCTTCCTCTTATTTCACTATCTCACAGAAGGTCAAGCAATGAAATATATTTTCCTCATTATAGTGTGAGTCTGTCATGAGTAGAAATATTGTAGTCCAATCTGAGCTGAAAATAGTCTCAATATTTAATGCAAATATGTCTCTATATAGGTATACTAGTATGTATGCTTCATATTTTTCCCATCACACCTGGAAGGAATGTTACTGCTGTTACAGCCTTGTTGAGCAGTGAATTGGTTAAACACAAGTTCTATGTTAGGCTGCTTAGAAATGTTTCGTGGACTGCCACACGCCAAAAAAAGAACACTCTGGAAAGCCTCTTCCTTCATCCCAGCTTTTTGTCAGCTATTAACCTATTCTTAGAACTGTATTAGCATCCTCATATTTCCTAAAACAACTCAAACTTTTACATCATCGTATGTAACTGTCCACTGCAATTCTGACTGTTAAGGCATTTTGCAGAGAATACCTACCAAAGAAGTAATAAACACCCTTATTTTTTCATGTTTCACTATATGAGCTACAATATGCGTAGTACTTCGCTTCTCATAGCACTTAAGAAGTGGGGGGATGCTTGGCCCAGCCAAATCCTACTGAAGTTCATAGAAGGTTTCCTGCCAACATCAATACGATTTGCAGCAAAGCCTGTGTGAATCACTCTGGCTGCTCTCCTGCTTTGCTGCACAAAGAAGGTCTGTTCAGGGAAACAGTTACAATAAGACACATTTTGTACTTAAGTAGCAGATGGTCACATCTTTTATAAGATGAGATGATAAGATAGCCATAGTGGTTTCGACTAATCTTAGCTTATAATAGACATATAATAGACAGCAGGAAAAAGAACAAAAGAAATAGGGTAACCATGAAGCGATCTTTTGTCACCCAGTTGCTGGCAATCATTGTTTTTAGAACTTTCTGATAATTAATCTAATCCCTTTTCCAACACTTTTGCTTAGTATTGTATATATAAAAAAAGAACTTTCCTTTTCTTTTCATGTTCTATATGCTAATTTTGCTATTCTGAGGAATAAACAAAAACCTTAAAAAAAAGCATCTGTTACCTTAAAAAAAAAGTATCTGTTTACCTTCTCTAGTCATACAAATTTATACAGTTCTTTGCCAAGCTGAAGAAACCTAAGCTATTTATTCTCTCTTTGTGAAAACTATTCCATATCCCTGGTTTTCTCACACTTTTCCTTGTTCCTTTTCTAGGTCTTTACTTTCTTTCCTAGACCTAGAAAGGGGGCAGCTGGAAATCTGCCTACTTAGTCTGGTATAGAATATTAATAAAATCTGTTTCCCCTTCTTTATTTACTATAAAATCATGAGATCTAATTTTTTTTTTTTGAGATATGATGACTAAAACTTCACCCTGTTTTTAAAGTGCAGATGAAATAGAGACCTATCAAGCACACAATACTCCTATAAATTTGTTATTTAATAAATAACTCCCTAAGATTTCCAGCAGTACCTCTTACCTTTTCACAAATGTGGAATGTTGAGCTCATTTTTCAGATAATCATCCATAATAAATTTAAGATCTGTTTTTTCAGTGGTAATGGAAAATTTGGATATCATGTTTTGTGTTGTTTTACTTTCCTTTTCACAACTAACGTTAATTTCATTCTGTCAGTTGTACCAAGTGTTTTATTACTAGAAGATTCTTGTAGATTTTCGTCACCATTTTTTTATCCTCTGAAAAATATTTTTTGATCATCAGCATGCTGACTGCTCTATTCATTGTTTTTTCAAACCATTTTTGATATACTGAAGTACATTGAGTGTACATTCCAGACAGTAAGCTAGTCATTTTGTTCTTACCTTTAGTTTACCATCTTTTTGAATTCACTAATCCAAAAGGAGGTATTTCCTCTTATCTGAATTTCTATAATATAGATATATCTTTATCTACATATACGCTACATATTTCTCATTTTGCAAGTAGCTTTTGCCTTATCTTCATATTAAACTATTAAGTGAGGCTTCTGAATTTACACAGATTAATGAATTTAATTACTAGCCACTTCCACGTGTATTGAAAAAATTGCCTGCAGTGACTTATTGGAGAGATATAGTAATAATTTTTTTCACATAACTGTAGAAGTCCTAACATGAATGCATATGTATGGAAATTAACCTAGGCACACATGCATATATCCCTTTAATATTATAACTTATTTTCTTGTACAAATAAGAAGGTAATTCAGACAGATCTATCTTAAATCTGCAAACTTGTACACATAGAATGTAATCTGTGCTGCTCTACCCTTAAATACTCAAACTTGTGGGCATAGAAAAGCGTATGAGAGTCTCTTCTCATGTGTGTATGTGTGAGTGTGTAAGCTAAAACAGCCTGCATTTAGTTTTGTTAGAGATTGAAGAAATCCTACCCACTTTCAGCAGGTGAGATGAAGAAGAAAAAAAAAATATCTACAGGAGTTTGTCAGACCTGCAAAAGTTTGCTGGTACAATTGAAATGATATACTTAGAAAATGAATCTTAGTATTTAAGCAGATAAATCAAAGAGAAAGTACTGGCTGAGAACATTTTGTAAACTTTTATAGGGTGAACGTATGTTAGTCTCCAATGTGTTATTCTCCATTGAATTACTTGAGCAACTTTCCTGCCCTTGCCACTGATGGTGTTGCATATGGCTCATAAAAATGCAAAAATGGCAGAATCACACACTCATTTGGATTGGTAGGGTCCTCAGGAGGTTGTCTATTCCAACCTCCTGCTCCAAGCAGGATTAGCAGTGCATTCAGACCACGTTGCTTAGGGGTTTGTTCAGTTGAGTATTGAAAAACTCCATGCATGGAGACTGCACAACCTCTGTGTGGGCAACCTGCTCTGCTGCTTAATTATCCTCTGAGTGAATTTTTTATTTCTTTATATCCAGTTGGCATCCTCTTGTTTTGATTTAGGACCACTGCCTCTTGTTCTCCTGCTATGCATAAGAGTAGAGACCCTTCCTTTGTCTTCTCAGTAACCTCTCAACAGGTTCGGGGGAGGGGACTGATGTTAGGTGTCCCACAGCTGGCTCTTCACCAAGCTGAAAAAGGCCCAGGCCCTCAGCCTCTCCTCAAATACCAAGTGCTCCAGCCATGACCATCCTGGTGGACTTGGTCCAGTTTATCGATATCTTTTATGTCTCAGGGGTGCCAGAACTACATGCACTGTGATGTTGTACAATGTAGACAAAGAAATAATCATGTTCCTTGATCTACTGGCTGTGCAGAATTGATTAGAATGAGTTCTGATCATAGAATCATAGAATCATGGAATCATAGAATGGTTTAGGTTGGAAAGGACCTTGAAGATCATCGAGTTCCAACCCCACTGCTATAGACAGGACACCTCCCACTAGACTAGGTTGCCCAAGGCCACGTCCAGCCTGGCCTTGAACACCTAATGCTGAAAAGGTTTGAAAATCAGGACCATTATTCATGACAGCAAGTTAAGATACTTAAAATAATTGTTTCTTGAGTTCTTAAAACCATGCAAATTATTTTACAATATTATATTTATAAGAAAAGTTTAATAGAGCATAAGGTTTCATCCATATTTTTTGTTTATTCTGATTTCCCTTTGACAACTTGGCCTTTGAGAAAGCTTCTAGCTCAATATTTAACTTTATCAGTAATACAAACTGTGTGAGAATAAATGTCTAAGTACTCTCCTAACTGCCAGCCCTTATTGCTGGTAAAATCACTTAATGCCTGTATAAATTTTGCAGATACAGCAATGCTACAGCAGCAAGCTATCTTTCTATTTAAGTACTGCTAGACAGAGGTATATGCACATGTGCATGTGTGGGCATTTGTGGGTACACATGTATATACAAACATTGTATAATGTTTGCAGTGTTTTTGACAGAGGCACAAACTAAGCCTCAAATGTCATTACTAATCATTTAGTACACACAACTAATAAAAGTCTTTAAATCTGTTTGGAAATGGTTAATGGCAATGTAATTTCACTGAAAAATAGAAATAACAATTTGATGACTGTACATAAGATGCAGTGTGACCTCCTACAGGCACAGGCCAGTGAGTCTGCTTGGAAAAGTGCCATCATAAATAAATTGAGATTAGTATAATAAATAAAATCATAAATAAAAGTGTTAGAGTATATTGGCATTAATAAGAACTTTAATTCAAATTAAAATGTGTTCATCACTGCAAGGGAATACTGCAAATGAAAGAAAAATAATGATGGAAGTACATATAAAATTAATTACTGAATTTCCATTAAGAAGTGATGCACATAGGTGAGTATATTTTTTAATATACATTCTTGTCAGTCACAGTATATACTGCACTCATTTCCCTTCAGTGAGTGCCAAGATGATGGTGTACCTGTGGTGGATAGCCTTTGCTAACAGCCAATTTCCCACCCAGCTGCTTACTCACAAGAGTTTACTCTGAGTTTACAGCATATAACTTGGGGAAACAAGAACGCCTGTGAAGACATTGAGAAAGAAAGCCTATAGGGGGCACCATGTTCTGAATCTGTGCTGCTAGAAGTGTGTGCTTACGTAAAGGCATTAGTTAGGATGGTCTTATGAATAACTTAAGTGGGCAGCAGAATTAATTAGAGCTGAAAATAAGTTCAGCCCTAGGATTTTTTGCTACATGGCCTTCCTCATATCTACCACAGCAATCTCATTGCTGAGATGTAAACCATATATCGAGTAGATATGGAGGAAAGCTTTATCCTTTCCCCTACTTTTTAATGGATTCTGTGCAAAATCTCTAACCCTTGACTGTTAGACTTGCAGTTTCATGTGCCAGCCTTAAAGGAACAGATACCTTGTTTAGCAGGTAAGTCCAAAGCAGCCCATTAAATTCTGTCATGGGATTATTTTAATCCCCCCCTCCTAATAGTTACTTTCTGCCATCAAGATTTAGGGTTTCAGCTAATCATTATTAATTTCTATACTTCAGTTTGACTTAAGTTGAACAGACTTCTTATCAGGCTAATTCCTCCTTTGCTTTGTCATTTTGTTATTTCCCAGTTACTGTTGAATCCAGCTGATGGCCACTATGACTTTGGGGCTGATGATTGTTTTCATCTTTAAGAAGATGAGTTTTTGGCAAGTGATGTTGGGACAGTTTTGTTTATTCAGTAGAGACACACACAGACACACACACACAATGGTTTCACTCACCCTTATGTTAAAGCTGTTTTTATGCAGGTCAATTGCTACAGGTGGGTCATGTAGGCACCCTCACATCCTCATTACCCAACCATTTTTTTGTAATTCACAATTTATCCTAAAATTACACAGATGAATGGTAATGCAAAGAAATGCATGAGAGGTAGGATCCTTTTCTCTTGCTCTTTTTTTCTTTTCAAACCTGTGTGCACACATGCACACACAGACACACACGTTCTTTGAGCTACCTAGGAATATTAGAAATGTTGTACTAATAGAAATGGAGCTGATGACCTAAAATAATAAAATAAAACCTGTAATAACCTTTAAACTTAAAATTTAGGTAACTTTACTTAGTTGTGTCTAGCCAACACCTGTCAAATCCGGAAAATTAAGTTTAATTTCATGGTGGTGTAAATGCTGCACAGGGGTTCATAAATTCATAAGAAGGAATGGGAAAGAAATAACAAGAAGAGAAAAGGACCTTACTTTTTTGTTGCAGAATACTTCTGAAAAATGCATACAGTTTTGTAAGGGAAAAGAAGAATTTAAATTAATTTCATATGTAGCCAGAGGAGACCTTTCTGTAAAACTTTGAGACAAATTATCATCATTGCAATTTTTATATATTTTACTGATATTGTCTATATTTTACAGATTTTTTTATCAGATCCAGCTGCAATTTGAAGGACAGAAAGTGGATGGAATGTTTTTGTGTTCCTCTGTAGGCACTGTCATTTCAGTGTAGGACCAGTCAGGTCACTGTTAATGGAAGGAAAAGAGTTCTTCAGGCAAGTGCAGTACCGTTTATCTCGTTGATGAACACTACTAAACTTTACATCAAAGAAAAGAATCGACATCATAAAGGAATACTGATAAAGATAGACTTTTTTTTTCCGGCCAGATTGATAAATGTGTTTATGATCATGTATTTAGAAAGTAAAGAATGAATAGATAGATTTAGAACCATGAACCACTCAAAGTAACACGTTACTAACTATATTTTTTTTCTTCCTTTTTTCTTGGAACTGTGAAATGTAGGTAATATTAACTGATAATTTAAAATTCCATCAAATAATATTGACCTTTTAGAGTCCAAGCCCAGAAAGTTCACATTTCCATTTTGGTGTATTCACACACACATGCACATATATGTGATTTTGAACAGTTATTGAAATTGTGTGCTGTTTCAAGATGATATTTGTATAGCAACATGAAATGTGTATCAGTTACTTATTCATCAATGTCTGTTCATTGGACAGTCTTCTGAAGTAAAATCTAGATATTCATTTTAAGTGCTGGAACATACAAACTTTTTTAAAAGGAACTTTTCTCCAAGGACAAAATTCCAGGAAGAGACTTACAGAAAGAAGTATAAGAACTAACTGAAGTGCTCAACACACATTTCCAGAAAATTGCCAAAGGCAAGGTTTAAATGAACAACAGATTGGTGCTGTTTAAGTTCAATGGACACAGCATGTCACTTTGAGACACTTTCTTATCCTGTTAGTGGATTGATCAGAACAGAGCTCTGTTCCTGGTTCTGCCATACAGGATAAATGACCTTCTCTGCCTTGTCAACCTGTCAACGTGGCTTGACCTATAATATAGACCTAACTTTTGCACTGAGTAACTTTTAAGATATCGATTCCCCAAAAGAGACGTAGATGTCACACAGTAGCTAGGATTGATTCTAAAAAAAAAAAGGCTGTCACATTGTTAAAACTCAGAAGCATTTTCTGACCCCTTAGAGGGGAAATAAAAGGTGTGGAAAATATAAAAGCTTTTCTTCCAGTCTATTTAGTGGGCTGCAGCTCAAGATGTTATGTTAGATCAAGTGTCCTCAAATTTTGATCATTGACTCAACACCTCCCATCCAGGAAACACAAAACATTTCACATCACCACTGAAATATAGATGTCAGAGGACTTAGAAAGTTCTTCTGATAAAGAACAAGGTAGCCTGAACTCAGCTACTGAATAGCAGAGTTTCTATTCCTTTGTAATTTTTTGTGCTCATGTCTTTTATAGCTATAGACACCTTGATTCAGACTTACACAAACATAAATAGTTGTGTTGGTTGTTGTTGTTTTGGGGTTTTTTTTTTTTGTTTAAGCACTATTTTTGCAATGCAAAATTTACCTGC
The DNA here is from genome assembly GCF_000708025.1 of Charadrius vociferus. Lineage (NCBI taxonomy): Eukaryota > Metazoa > Chordata > Aves > Charadriiformes > Charadriidae > Charadrius > Charadrius vociferus. The sequence goes on from NW_009646636.1 coordinate 2,246,453, forward strand.
ATGTCAACACGAACAAAGACACAATTACAGTAAATATCTGAAAATATTTATAATGTGCTAAGATTTGATTTTTTTTAAAGCTATTAAACATTGTTAAGAGAAAAAAAAAACCAAAACAAAACAACAAAAACTTTCCCAAACCATTCTCATCTAGTATTACGTTGGAGAAAAAAACAAAACAAAACAAAACAAAACAAATGAAAGCTTTCTATATATTGGGACACTTTAACATTAAAATGCACAGAAAAAAACTCTTGGTCCTTTTGATTCTCTTAAGTGTGAGTTAAATTTTTCATGCTGTTTGTCTGAAAATGAGTGACATGGACAGGACAATTAATTATGACAAAATATTTTTAATATGTGAATTTCAACACTGAAAAAAATCCTCCATATGAAGGACAACAAGACATTTCAAAGTGGGGGAAAGAGCAAAGGCTTTGAGATTTTTTCAATAGAAAGGAGTGTTTGTAATAATACTTGGGATGCACTCCTACTTGCATAGGAGTCTAGAATAGTTTTAGAAATTGGTAAAAGAAAAAAGTTTTCATCTTACCATAGGAATATAATGAATGATTTTCAACTAGATTACTTTTCCTAATTTGACAACTTTAGTCAAATGGGAAACAGCCCAGAGGAGTGTGAAGCTTGCATGAGAGCGAGTTCTGAGACTGTTAAGAAGAGGTAGAATATTGCTTACCCACTAGAGTGAACAGCACACAGCACCATACTCCACATGGGATTGATAACACTGATATAATGGACAATGAAGGAAACATGCTATAGCATGTCGGTTGTGATCCCTGTAAAACAGAAAGAAAAACACAAATGAATCTTGTATGGATGTTTTCTAAAGAGCAAACAAGAAAGCCTATGAAAACAAACCTAAAAAGAAAGCTCTGCCTTGCAAAGACTTGAAGGAAGGGGAAAAAAGATCATCTATAAGTGTTTTTTATTTCTGTTTTGTTTTATTTTGACCTATTGCTGAGAGTTACCTCTTCAAATTTCTGTTCAAACATGCTCCTGAATTTAGAAGCCTTGTGGATTTAGGAAGAGGGAAGGGTCTGTGGGTGGAAGGTTACTTGCACTCTTGGCATGGTCTGGACACATCCACATCAAACTACGCACAAATGAAAATAATTTAACCTGTATATATATAATTTATATATACACACACCACTTTCCTTATGTACAGTTTGGTCTAGCGCTAAATATATGCAGTACCATGTTGCATTTACCACACCATCTGCATCTTTTCTCCACACATAGATGTGTTCATTTCCTTGTAGAGTTATCCTTGTCCTATTGCTGAGTGTTTCATAGTGTTAATGTGTTTATATTAACAACAGCCACAGAAGAGAAGGTGCATGTATTCACCTATTACAAACAGGAAACATGAACTCTAAGCTTTGCTTTTTATAACTCTAGGGTCTGTCTGTATTATTATACTGTAATTCATGTGTTCAAAATGCTGCTCTCTTGAAATTCATTACAGCTGGCAGTACTTAACATTTTGTGAATAAAATTTGCTGGCATCAAATTCAACTCCTAAAAAAGTGACAAGCACATAGTAGCTACTTTAGAAACAATTGTTAGAAGGCAGTTTGATATCACTGTACAGCAAAACCACTGAAATCTCCAGAAAATAAGAAAATTCCCTCCCCCCCCCTTTTTTTTTTTTTAACTTTTAATTCTAAGACAAGTTCTGCAGTGCAGCAGCTACAGTCCTTCCACTCATGCTGGGAAAAAAGTCAGCCTGTGTATTTAACAGTGAAAGAAACCCACAGAAAGTATCTCAGGGCACACACACAAAAGGATCAGCCATGGTTTTCTTATGTCTTCAGTTCTGGGTAATCAACTTCTCAAGCTCAACCTTAAAAAGCCTCACAGGATGGCTGCTCCATGCGGTCAGGATGTCCTCATGGGGCATTATGGCAGGGCCTAGCAGCCAGGACCATCACACCACTCAGCCAGTAGCAGGGCAGATGAGGTGCACCAGGGGCAGCCCCAACCCTGGGCATCAGGTTCCTCCCTGAGGATGGGGACAGGCTAAGGCCAGGCCAGGACGTGGGCCTGCAGGTGAGCCTGGCTTGGCAGGGCCCATAGCTGGGCAAAGCAGGTCTGTGGGGAGCTGGAGACCAGCCCTCCTGTGGCATCGCTGGGACAGGGGATGTAGGACATGGATGCACTGGAGAGAGTCCAGCAAAAGGCTACTAAGAAGATGAAGGGATTGGAGCATTCTATGAAGAAAGGCTGAGGGAGCTGGACCTGTTCAGCCTAGAGAAGAGAAAGCTTCAGGGGGATCTTATCAATGTATACAAATACCTGAAGGGAGGACTGCAAAGAACAGGGAGCCAGGCTCTTTTCAGTGGTGCCCAGAGGCAGGTCAAGAGGCAATGGGCACAAACTGAAACACAGGAGTTTCTCTCTGAACATCAGGAAACACTTTTTCACTGTGAGGGGGTTACTGAGCAAAGGCACAGGTTGCTCAGAGAGGTTGTGGAGTCTCCCAGTTCATAGATATTCAAAAGCTGTCTGGACATGGTGCTGGTCAACCAGTTCTAGGTGGCCCTGCCTGAGCAGGAGGGGGTTGCACGTGATAACCTTGAGGTCCCTTCCAATCTCAATCATTCTGTGATTTATCCATTTTTTTCAGTTTTCTGAACTTTCACATTTTTTATAAAGCACTGGAAACAAATTAGGGTGATTTTTTTTACACTCAAAAAAGTGGCCAAAGTATTTTGTTATTTCAACTCCTGTAAAATTCTACTATTACTAAGAATAATGTTAAACCCTAGAATTAGTGTTACTTTGTTCTTTTTTGAGAAGTTTCATTTTAAAACAGATTTGTTGTAAAACTAGCAGAAATGAAAGTTGTATTGCTGTAAACTGAACAGTTATACAATGGTTTACTTGCTTCTGTGTCTCAGCATCTCAGAGCTGGTGCTTCGAGTAGAGCGTAATGGAGATTTTATATAATAGTATGCTTTGAATTTATCAACAGAATCATAATATCATACAAAATTGGCTATTTTAAGAAATCTAATCACCAACATTGTGCCATCTAGTTATGCTTATCATTCTCCTCTAGAAATATTATTATACCAGTTGTAGTTAATACAAAGTGTCTATGATTTTTGATTAAAAATCATGTTTGATGTTGACTGCATAAGACCAAGGCACATATTAAAATGTAAAAAAGCCATAAAATGTGTTTTGTGTTTGAAAAGGTAATACAATATTCACCCATTCTATAATGAAACAATTTTAAAATGGATTCTCCAGTTATTAGCATTTAATGTCATCCCACTAGTAATTATCTTATGAAATGGTGAAGAACTTGGAAGAAAGATAGAAATGATTGACAGCCAATAAAGACTATAAATAAATGTGTGAGATTTTGCTGAAGTGTCATTAAATGCTGGACATAGCTTTATAATAAAACAACCTCTTTTCCTTTTGAATAAAAAAGAAGCTGAAGATTTTCCCATCATTGTGTTCAGGGAACTCAAAGCAAATGCAAGAGTCATCACTAAATAATGCTTGCTTCCCTGGAATGGATAAACCAGATATTTCCTGATACGATCATTAACCACTCAGTTCACTGTGGATCAGTGATAATTGCACACTAAGTGTAAGGAAATAAGTGGCACATAATTAGCCTTTTCAAATAAAACTAATTAGAAGAAACATAACAACAAAATAGTACATATGAGAGTGTGGTGATAAAAAAGAGGACAGATAATCATACAATGGTGATTAAGTGATGTGTGATGATAGATGCTGCACGTTAACTTTTTGTATTCCTTTGTTTTATTTTGCTTTCTTTTGTTTTTAAGATTCACTTTTTATATACTGAATTAACCTCTTGGCAAAAATGAAATTTCCTACCAAGTGTACAAGGACATTTACTGTATTTTTTTTATTTTCTTTTTCCTCCAACAAAGGCAATTAGCTCAGTCCTTGAGGGTCTTTTTATGGACATTTTGATTCTACTATTTTTAGACTTCTAAGAAGAGAGGAAAATAATAGTATCTTGAAAACATGGATCAATGCCATAAAGACAACTATCCAACAGTTTTGGTAGTGGCTTCTGAGGTGCACAAACGCTTGAAATTAACAGAAAAATTAGCACTTATCTTTCTTGCACAGTTTGTGCAAGCGTGTATCCCCCAGAGAATTAAGGACAACTTTACAGTTAACCTGAAAATGTTGTCAAGCTGTTCTTAAGTGAAATTGTGTGTTTGAGAGAACATATATTTTGTATTGTATATAGTATAGCGATAAAGAGGATGTTTTTTATTAATATTCCCTTTAAAGACATTTGCAACGTCAGCTTTGTCCACTTGCGTCCAGGGTAGCCATTCAGAAGTACCTTGGAAGCTCAGGATCCTTGATGCTTAGCAGGTAGAGATGATTTACCCTTCTCCCTGTAAAAGAGGGGCTACTATGCAGTCAAATGAAGAATTAAGTGTCCTGGAGCAGGTAAGAAAGAGTAACGAAGAAAGAACCTACCGGAAAACAGGGTGCCCTGGGAGGGGAAACTCCTGGATAAAGTCATGTGAAGACTTCCCTTCACATGAACTGCAGATCAGCCTCCACCTCCTTTTATTTCTTCCCAGCATCCCCTGCATTTGCCCTCTTTGCCTCAGTGAACTCTAATTTTACTAGAAACGGCTTTTTCCCTTGGTGATGCTGCAGGACATGGTTTCTTCTTTTGAAACACCTTGTAGCTCAGGGTTGATGTAACTCTAGAAAACATTAATCTATTCATAGAGAATACAGGCTGAGGAGTGTCAAGGTCATTTTTTTTTCATTCATTCATTTCACTGATGAAGTTCATTCTTTGAAAACTAAGTTTTTGTATAAATGTGGGCTGCAAACGTATTTATTTAATTATTTAGAATCATAGAATCATAGAATCATGGAATGTTTTGGGTTGGAAAGAACTTTAAAGATCATCTCGTTCCAAACTGATTGCCATGGGCAGGGACACCTTCCGCTAAACCAGATTACACAAAGCTCCACTCAACCTGGCCTTGAACACTTCCAGGGATGGGGCATCCACAACTTCTCTGGGAAACCTGTTCCAGTGTCTTACCACCCTCATAGTAAAAAATTTCTTCCTAACATCTCATCTAAATCCACCCTGTTTCAGGTTAAAACCATTTCCTCTCATCCTATAGCTACACTCCCTGATAAAGAATCCCTTCCTATCTTTCCTGTAGGCTGGAAGGCTGCTATAAGTTCTCCCTGGAACCTTCTCTTCTCCAGGCTGAACAACCTCAGCTCTTTCAGCCTATCCTCACAGGAGAGGTGCTCCAACCCTCTGATCATCTTCGCGGCTCTCCTCTCGACTTGCTCCAACAGGTCCATGCCTTTCTTATGTTGAGGGCCCCAGAGCTGGATGCAATACTCCAGGTGGGGTCTTAGGAGAGGGCAGAATCACCTCCCTCAACCTGCTGGCCACGCTTCTGATGCAGCCCAGAATACAATTTGCCTTCCGGGCCTCAAGCGCACATTGCTGGCTTATGTTGAGCTTCTCTTCAATCAACATCCCCCAAGTCCTTCTCCTCAGGGCTGCTCTCAGTCCATTCTCTGTCCGATCTGTATTTGTGCTTGGGATTGCCCTGACTCATGCGCAGGACCTTGCACTTGGCCTTGTTGAACTTCATGAGCTTTGTACGGGCCCACCTCTCAAGCCTGTCCAGGTTCCTTTAAACAGCATACCTCCTCTCCAGCATGTTGACTGCATCACACACCTTGGTGTCATCAGCAAACTTGCTGAGGGTGCACTCCATTCCATAGTCCGTGTCACCATCAAAGATGTTAAATAGTACCAGTCCTAGTATCGAGCCCTGAGGAACACCACTCATCACTGGTCACCACTTGGACATCAAACTATTGAACGCAACTCTTTGAGTGCAGCAATCCAGTCAATTCCTTATCCACTGAGTGGTCCACCCATCAAATCCATGTCCCTCCAGTTTAGAGACAAGGATGCTGTGCAGGACAGCGTCAAATGCTTTGCACAAACCCAGGTGTATGATGTCAATTTCTCTTTCCTTATCCACCAACACTGTTACCCTACAGTAGAAGGCCAACGAATTTGTCAGGCATGACCCCATGTCAGGGGTTTGGAACTAGATGATCTTTAAGGTCCCTTCCAACTCTAACCATTCTATGATTCTATGATTCTGTCAATTGCCTCTAGTGAAGCCATGCTGGCTGTCACCAGTCACCTCATAAGGGAAACATAAGGGAAAAATCTCTTCCTAAGACACATTTTGCTATGTGGGGATGGTCTTCCTTTCCCTTCTCCTTTCCCTTTCCTTTTCCCTCCCCTTTCTATGTATATAAAATTCTCCCAAGCTCTGGAAGTCAAAATATGAGGTTTTATTACTGTTAAGGAAGTACATGAAGAGAGAGTCAACCTACTTTCACTATGTGTGTGTTCACAGAATAACAGAATGGTTGAGGTTGGAAAGGACCTCTGGAGGTCTTCTGGTCCAACCCTTCTGCTCATGTAGGGCCACCTCAGGCCAGTTGCCCAGGAGCATGTCCAGACAGCTTTTGAATATCTCCAAGGATGGAGACTATACATCCATTCTGGGAAACCTGTTCCCATGCTCAGTCACCCTCACAGTAAAAAAAGTGTTTCCTGATGTTCAGAGGGAACCTCCTGTCCTGTTTTTCAGTTTGTGCCCATTGTCACTGGTCCTGTTACTGGGCACCACCAAAAAACCTAGCTCCATCTTCTTTGCAGAACTACTTTGAGCCCCATGTATTAAATGTTTTGGGGTGGGTTTTTTTGGTTCCTTTTTTTTTTTTTTTGTTTAATAAAGGAAGGTTAATCAGAGACATTCTGAACTTAATAATCCAACAAAAATTAGAAAAAAGCAAGCTCACAAGTTTGCTTTAAAAAAAGTAAATGATTGATTGCTTCAATAAAGGTGGGAGCTCTTGACTTTTATAATTTTGATTAAAGAAGCAGAAAGCATCCACATTGATAATACTGGGGGAGAAAAAATTGCACTAACCTTTTCCATGAATATGTCATTAAAATTAAAATGTGGCAAAATAGGACTATCAGATGATCAGATAATAATTGAAATTTCTCTTTAGCACATCAGTAAAATAACCCTGGCATTTATTAGCAAAATGAATTCTTATAAATAGTACCTTTACTAACTGAATTGTTGAGTATTTGTTTTCAGTGTCTCAGTTTGGTAGTTCTTAGCAGACATAACTTTTTATTACTTTTCCATTTTAGAATTAATTCAATACGGATCAGATTTCTTGATCTGGAGAGATGCCATAAAGAGTGTTTATTTACCCAAGCTTTCAGTGGAGGCAGGCTGTGCAGGAATGACTTTCACATAGACATTTGTAAGTCCCACATATTTCCTTAAAATGAAGAAATGCACAATATAAACTGTATAGAAAACAACACTTTAAAATAATAATAAAAAAAAACGCCTTTAAATAAAATGTAAAATATATAATAAATATTCAGTCCTTCTTCTTATGAGTCGTTGTACCATATCTCTGAGAGCTGCCAGTAACAATTCAAAATTCCTAGTTTATACATACAAATTAAACATATTAATGTGTTTAAATTCTAGAGGTATACAGGATTAAGAATGCCTGATATTCTTTGGCACCTACAAGTAATACAACCTGGTTCTGGCAGATTACCCAATTTGTGAATTACCTGAAAAAATGGTTTGAAAAAAAAAAAATTACCTGTTAAAACCCAATAATTTTAGAGCAAGCTGTAAGGTATTTTTTTTGTCTGTGAACACACTTTCTGCAAAGAAAAGTTATGCCTGTGTTTTGAGAAAAAAAAATAAAAAATATAGAAACTCAAGTTTCTCTTCACCAGGGGATCCAAGAGGTGAAAGTACAGTAGTCATCAAAGATTTCAATATACTACATTACGCCATAGAAAAGTAGTTTGGTGTATGATTAAGTATGATTAAACAACATGCAGGTAATGGAACAAACGATACTGTATGTATAGTGTATATGCTGATATATACTGCATAAAGCAAAAGTGGTCACCTCCAGCCCCCTCCCCCCAAAAAAAGAAAAAAAACCCCAACTATTTACTTACTCTTACTCTCTTTGTTGTTCCTCACACAACTGTTTGTTATTGAGAATCAAATCCTACTTAAAATTTATTCACCTAATATTTTATATTAAATGTGAAAATTTCAGTCTAAGTTTTCAATCTAAGAAGGGAAGGGAAGGGAAGGGAAGGGAAGGGAAGACCATCCTCATGTAGCAAGATAAGTCTTAGGAAGATATTTTTCCCTTATGATTATGGCACTGAAAATTTAAATAAACGTGGAACATATTTTGGTTTTCCTGTCCTAATTTCAAAGAAATATAACTTTTCATTTGTTGTTGACTGACAAGAAGTTTTTAGAAGTATTTAATCAATAAAATACAAAGTTTGTAGTGACCAGTTACAGGCACAAACAGACGTACAGTCTTCTAAGTAGCCTTCTACATAATCGTATCTCATAATATCAGGCATAGCTATGCTGTCTTGTATTTATCCATCAACCACCTGGGATACATAGTCAGCTTATGCAAGTAAGACTCAGAGTAAAAGGTTATTTTTTCAAGAGTTTCCCATGTTTATCTCATTATCCCTTCCATCTGACTCTTCTAGTTTGGTCTAATGGCGTATTTCATCTATATACATACATGTCATATATCTGTAAGGTATCTCACACAGTTTCAGCTTGTTTCCTTTAGGTCCTCATTCAAGCAAAAGGAAAGTGACAGTGATAAATGATTAATCTATTTACATATTTAAACAAATAACAAAACCTGTTATGTGCAATTATGCCTCCCATGATATAGTTATGATTTTTTATTATTTTTATTATTTTATTAGATATATTTTTAATGACCTTTCCTAGATCTGCCACTTCAATTTATGTTTTTTGGTCAGTCACAGAGCAAATAATTGATCTGTCCAACAAATAATTTTCAGTTGTCTTATAAATGCTTACAAAATTAATGTCCCAAAAGTGAATAATAAAATGAAATTAAATATTTAGAATTAATACCAATGAATTATCATAATACCAATTATTAATATTATCACCTATAAAATGACATTATTCTAAATATTGCGCAATTTGAGCAAAAATTTTTATTCTTTATATGAAAAAGAGAAACAAAAGTCTGAAAATATAAATTTTTAACTTGATATTTCACTCTTTCTATTTTGTGTCATTCACTGAACAAAAAAAATACATTGAAAACAAACCAATATTTGTCCTTCATGCAGCTGTACTTATGAGGACATTTTTTTTTTTAAATTGTTTAATGAAGCAGTGGTCCTCTAAGCAGGGCTTGGGGATAGAAATGTGTAAAATTAAAGACTATACAGGGTTGGAATTGGGATAAGTTTATATTCTTATCTGCTACTTCATGAATTGGGTCTGTACTCAGTTAACCAGATGAAACACATCATGTCTCCTCCTATTTGTCATAGAAAGTAGCAAAACTACCTGTCTTGCAAGGACAGTGGGCCACACACAGTGAAATCAGGTTGGAAAACAGATGGAATGCATTTAGTCTTGTATGCACTGACCACACAAAATCAACTTTTTGTTTGTTTTTCATGAAATCTGTTATTGTCTGGAAGAAATTTATTCCATTAGCATCTCTCTAAGTCTACAGTAAAGTAGGACAGAACACAGACTTTTTTCAGGAATCAGACAATCCTAGAACTCACAGTTTGCAATTTGTTGATGAATATATTGGTTTTTGTATTATTTTTTTTTAAATATATATTTTTTAAGTGACCTTTTCCTCACACTGGTGATCCTGAGGGAAACATCTAGACAACCACAGAACTCACAAGACTGTGGAGAGTAGAAGACGTTTGGATGGGGTGAGCGACAGGGGAAGGAACTGCACTGGACCTGTTGATTGCAAACAGAGAAGGACTTGTGGGTAACATAGTGGTTGCAGGCCATCTTGGGCACAGTGATCATGAAATGATGGAATTTTAATTTCTCAGAGAAGTAGTGAGAGGGTTTTGAAGAACTGCTACCTTGGACTTATGGAGGACAGACTTTGTCTTGCTTAGGAACCTGGTTGACAGAGGCCCTTGGGGGGAAGTCCTGAGGGGTGAAGGAGTCTAGGAAGGCTGGATGTTCTTCAAGAAGGAAATCCTAAATGTGCAGGAGCAAGCCTGTCCCCATGTGCCAAAAGACAAGCCAGTGGGGAAGACTGAACAGAGATCTTTGGTTGGAACTCAAGGAATAGAAGAGTTTACGACCTTGGGAAGAAGGAGCAGGCCACTCAGGAGGACTACAAGGGTATCGTGAGGTTATACAGGGAGAAAATTAGAAGGGCCAAAGCCCAACTAGAACTTAACCTGGCTACTGCTGTAAAAGACAATAAAAAATGTTTCTATAAATATGTTAGCAGCAAAAGGAGCACTAGGGAGAATCTCCATCCTTAATTGGATGTGAGGGGAAACATAGTGACAAAGGATGAGGAAAAGGCTGAGGCCTTCTTTGCCTCAATCTTTAATTGTTCTTGGGGTACCCAGCCCCCTGAGCAGGAAGACAAGGATGGGGGGCAGAATGAAGCCCCCATAGTCCAAGGGGAAATGGTGAGTGACCTGCTACACCACTTAGACATGCACAAGTCTATGGGGCCAGGTGGGATCCACCTGAGGGTACTGAAGGCGCTGGCAGAAGCGCTCACCAAACCACTTTCCAGCATTTATCAGCAGTGCTGTCTAATCGGGGAGGTCCCAATTGACTGGAGATTAGCAAATGGTTAGCAAATACATACACAAGAAGGGCAAGAAAGAGGACCCGGGGAACTACAGGCCTGTCAGGCTGACCTCGGTGCCTGGGAAGGTTATAGAGCAGACCATCTTGAGTGCCATCACACGGCACGTACAGGACAACCAGGTAATCAGGCCCAGTCAGTGTGGGTTTATGAAAGGCAGGTTCTGCTTGACGAACCTGATCTCCCTCTATGACACGGTGACACACTTAGTGGATGAGGGAAAGTCTGTGGATGTTGTTTACCTGGACTTTAGCAAAGCCTTCAACACTTTTTCCCACAGCATTCTCCTGGAGAATGTGGCTACTTATGACTTGGTTGGGTGTGCTCTTTGCTAGGTATAAAACTGGATGGAAGGCTCGTCCCAAAGACTTGTGGTGAATGGACTAAAATCCAGCTGGCAGATGATCACAAGTGGTGTTCCTCAGGGTTCAGTATTGGGGCTGGTCCTATTTAATGTCTTTATCAACAATCTAGATGAGGAGATCCAGTGCATCTCCAGTAAGTTTGCAGACAACACCTATTTGGGCAAGTTTGTTGAGCTACTTAAGGGCAGGAAGGCTCTACAGAGGCATCTGGACAGGCTAGACTGATGGGCTGAGGCCAATGGTATGAGATTCAACAAGACGAAGTGCCAGGTCCTGCTCTTGGGTCACCACAACCCCATGCAGTGCTACAGGCTTGGGGAAGAGTGGCTGGAAAGCTGCCAGGGGGAAAAGGACCTGGGGGTATTGGTCAACAGCCAGCTGAATATGAGCCAGTAGTGTGCCCAGGTGGCCTTCTTGGCGTCCTGGCCTCTATCAGAAATAGTGTGTCCAGCAGGACTAGGGAAGTGGTTGTCCCCCTGTACTTGGCACTGGTGAGTCCACACTTTGAATGCTGTGTTCAGTTTTGAGCTGAGACAAGAAGACATTGAGATGCTGGAGCATGTCCAGAGAAGGGCAACAAAGCTGCTGAAGGGTCTAGATAATAAGTCTTATTAGGAGTGGCTGAAGAAACTGGGGAGAAAAATAGGCTCAGGGGTGACCTTATCGCTCTCTACAACTACCTGAAAGGAGGTTGTAGCGAGGTGGGTGTCGGTCTCTTCTCCCAAGTAACAAGCAACAGGATGAGAGGAAATGGACTCAAGGGGAGGTTTATATTGGGTTCCCCCGTATTCAGCACTGGTGAAGCTGCACCTTGAATACTGTGTTCACTTTTGGGCCTCTCACTACAAGAAAGATATTGAGATGCTGGAGTGTGCCCAGAGAAGGACAACAAAGCTGGTGAAGGGTCTAGAGAACAAGTCTTATGAGGAACGGCTGAGGGAACTGGGCTTGGAGAAAAGGATCTAGAGAGAGTGGGCTCAGGGGAGACCTTATCGCTCCCTATGACTACCTGAAAGGAGGTTCTAGCAAGGCAGGGTCAGTCTCTTTTCCCAAGTAACAAGTGATAGGATGAGAGGAAATGGCCTCATGTTGCACCAGGGGAAGTTTAGATTGGATATTAGGAAAAATTTCTTCACTGAAAGGGTTGTCAAGCATTGGAACAGGATGCCCAGGGAAGTGATTGAGTCACCCTTGCTCGAGGTATTCAAAAGACATGTAGATGTGGCACTTAGGGATATGGTTTAGTGGTGGACATGGTAATGTTGTTTAAGGGTTGGACTTAATGATCTTAAGAGTCTTTTCCAACCTAAATGATTCGATGATTCTATGACTGGTGGCAGATGCATGTATACAGTCAGATTCAGGCCTCAGTGCCTATGGGAAGGATTAGACGTAATCTATATATAAACACATTACAGCAATGATTAGTGGTCATCTGGTAACCAAAATCAGTGATTTTCCTACTGTTTCTAATTATTTCAAGTTTGTCTAATTCAGATTTAACCACGCTATGACTTTTCTGTATCAGAATCCTGGCTGCAGAAAGCTACTTACTGTAAACTACCCAAATTACCTCATCTACTCCTAAATTGACCCTACATTTTTGATTATTCAAGAAACGTCTAAAAAAGATAATATTGTGTTGACTGGTATTCATTTTATTTGGATCTATATTATTTGTATCTACAGACATTTATGTTTATTCAAATATATATGGAACATGACTCATACAATTATTTAAGAAGGCAAAACTTGTCTGTAAATTACTCTCATACTTTGTTATTGGTGTTTCAAATATATTGTTTAATAAAGTGGTAATGAGAGACTATATGCTAATTTATTGACCAATGCTAGTAAATTATGGTTTAGATTCTTTGTTCTCATAGTTCTTTCTAATAAGGACCTATTGAGGGCTAAATCCTGAAGTATTTTTATCTGGAGATTTAGGTGTTGGAGTATGGTTTTCCATTGGGATTTGTGCTTTCAGTTGTTAATGGATTTTATTTTGTAATTCTCCTAGAGTCTTACAGTACATTTACCTTAACAATTTGCTTGCTCACTACTAACAATTTACCCCGTCAGACAATAATTCTAAAAATATATGGTTTATGCAAGTTGTTGATAACATTTCATGTTTTAAACATGATGGACTGGATCCAACTGAAGCTAAGGAACATACAGTGCAAACAATATAATTTTGACACTGAAGAGTAAAGTTGTTCTTTTTTGGTTTAAATTCCTTAGTAACCAGGATGCTTTTCTTAAGGACAGACACTCTAAGTCTACGGTGAGAATCATCCCTCTGAAAAACACAGACTTCACCAATGAAATGAATATGACTGTGGCAGGATATGTTTAATTTAAAGGATTTAAATATAAGTATTGCCAAAATTATAATTACTAATCCATATTAAAGTAAAAACATCCTTCCAAAATTGAATTTCTTTGCTCCCCTGACCTGAGAAGGTATCAAAATTTAATGTGTGATTTCTTCATCCTGTGTTACTCCAGTTTTCTATTTGCCAATGCACAGTATTATTAGTCCTCAGCTATTTGCTTCTAGTCAGATCAATATGGTTTACAAGTCCTCTGGATTTTAGGCGTCTGTTTCTTAAAGAATGGACTCAATTATATGGAGGATGTTTTACAAGATTATTCACTGTGAAAATGGCATGCATTTTTAAAAAAGACAATTTCTGAAGATAGACTAATTAATTTTCTTTATCTCTAGTTAGAATTCTGGCTGTTTTATTAATTCCTTTGCAGTGACTGAAGCTTGCAGAACACAGCTAATCTTCTACACGGTGACTGAACGTTTTGCCAAAGGAGTTCATTACTATGTTGAGTAACACCACAGTGAAAACACTGTTAGTTTTGTCATTGTACGTCTAGTTTTATACAGTTTTTATATTTCTGCACTGGGTTTACATTGCAAGGCTTTTATAGCAGGGGTGGAGGGGCCACAGGGGTGGCTTCTGTGAGAAAATACCAGGGCTGGCCCGAAATAGAATAGAACGGAACAGGAATGGAACAGGAATGGAACGGAACAGGAACGGAACAGAAACAGGAATGGAACAAAACAGGAACGGAACAGGAACGGAACGAAACAGGAACAGGAACAGGAACAGGAACAGGAACGGAAAGGAACGGGAAGGGAAGGGAAGGGAATAGTTCATTTGGAAGGGACATACAATGATCATCTAGTCCAACTGCCTGATCTCTTCAGGGTTGACCAAAAGTTAAAGCATGTTATTAAGGGCATTGTTCAAATATCTCTTAAACATTGACAGGCTTGAGGCATTGACCACCTCTGTAGGAAGCCTGCTCCAGTGTCTGGCCACCCTCTTGGTAAAGAAATTCTTCCTAATGTCAAGTCATCTACATTGACTTCAGCAAGGCTTTTGACACTGTCAAAGTGTCAAAGGCTTTTGACACTGTCTCCCAAAACATCCTCATTAGGTGACTGGATAGGCGGGTGAGGGGAGGGCAGTGGATGTTGTCTGCCTTGACTTCGGCAAGGCTTTCAACACTGTCTCCCACTTCATCCTCACAGGCAAGCTTAGGAAGTGTGGGTTAGATGAATAGACAGTGGGGTGGATTGAGAACTGGCTAACAGATAGAGCTCAGAGGGTTGTGGTTAGTGGTGCAGTCTAGTGGCAGGTCAGTAACAAGTGGTGTCCCTCAGGGGTCAGTACTGGGCCCAGTCCTGTTCAATATATTCATCAATGATCTGGATGAAAGGATAGAGTGTACCATCAGCAAGTTTGCTGATGACACAAAACCGGGAGGAGTGGCTGACATGCCAGAAGGCTCTGCCGACTTGCAGTGTGAGCTGGACAGGTTGGAGAGTTGGGCAGAGAGAAACCTTATGAAGTTCAACAAGGACAAGTGTAGGGTACTGAATCTGGGGAGGAATAACCCCATGCATCAGTACAGGTTGGGGGCTGACCTGCTGGAGAGCAGCTGTGTGGAAAGGGATGTGGGAGTCCTGGTGGACAACAGGGTGACCATGAGCCAGCAATGTGCCCTGGTGGCCAAGAAAGCGAATGGCATACTGGGGTGCATCAAGAAGAATGTGGCCAGTAGGTTGAGGGAGGTCATCCTCCCCCTCTACTCTGCCCTGGTGAGGCCACCATCTGGAGTACTGCATCCAGTTCTGGGCTCCCCAGTTCAAGAAAGACAGGGATCTGCTGGAGAGGGTCCAGCGGAGGGCTACAAAGATGATTAGGGGATTAGAATATCTCTCATATGAGGAAAGGCTGAGGGACTTGGGTCTTTTC
>NW_009646636.1:2261980-2287919 GCF_000708025.1 Charadrius vociferus
GGTTAGGGTGACAGAGCACTGGAACAGGCTGCCCAGGGAGGTTGCAGAGTCCCCTACTCTGGAGATTTTCAAAACCCGCCTGGGTACCGTCCTGAGTAATGTGCTGCAGGCAATCCTGCTAGTCCTGAGGAGTTGGACTAGATGATCTCTAGAGGTCCCTTCCAACTCTGAAAATTCCGTGATTCCATGAAATCCAAACCTCCCCTGATGCAACTTTGAACCATTCCCACATGTTCCCTCACTGGATACCAGGGAGAAGAGATAAGTGCCTCCTTCTCTGCTTCCCCTTCTCCGGAAGCTGTAGAGAGCAATGAGGTCACCCTTCAGCCTTCTTTTCTCCAAACTAGAGAAACCCAAATTCCTTAGTTGCTCCTCATAAGTCATTACTTCCAGCCCTTTCACCACCTTTGTTACCCTGGGTGCATTCAAGGACCTTAACATTCTTGTTAAATTGTGGGGCCCAGAACGGCACATAGTACTTGAGGTGAGGCTGCACCATTGCTCTATACAGCGGAATTATCACCTTTCTTGACCAGCTAGTTACACTGTGTTTGATGCACCCCAGGATGTGCTCTTGGCTACCAGGGCACACAGCTGACTCATATTGAGCCTGCTGTTAACCAGCACCCCCAGATCCCTTTCTACAGGGCTACTCTCCAGCCACTCCTCTCCCAATTTATACTTGTGGACAGATGGACAGAGCCAACTGCAGCCAGATCCAAAACATGCCCACTGCAGGACACAGCTAAAGCTATCAGCCATGATAGTGGCACCTCTGTGATAACATATTTAAGAAAGGGTATGTGAGAGAGAGGAGTGGGAACAAATGTGTGATGCAGAAACAAACAAAAAAAAAGCCCTGCAGACACCAAGGTGAGAAAAGAAGGAGGGGGAGGAGGTTCTCCAGGTGCCAGAGCAACAATTCCCTTGTAACCCATGGAGAAGACCATCACGAAGCAGTTTGTCCAGCTGCAGCCTGTGGAAGCAACCATGCCAAAGCAGATATACACACTGCAGCCCATAGAGGTCCCCACATCACAGCAGGTGGATGAGTGCTGAAGAAGCTGCAACCTGTGGAGAGCCCATGCAGTAGCAGGCTCCAGGCAGGAACTGTGGCCTGTAGAAAGAAGCCCATTCAGGAGCAGGTTTTCTGATAGAACCTGTGGCCTGTGAGGGACCCATGCTGGAGCATGAGGACTAAGGAATGGCAGAGAGCAGTTGTTTTGTACTGACCGCAGCCGCCCATTCCCCATCCTCTCCATGCTGCTTTTGTGGGGTATCAGCAACAGGAATGAAGGAGTGAAGCCGAGGCTGGGAAGAAGGGAGGTGGGGGGAAGACATTTTGAGTTTTGTCTTCAGTCAAGTCTGAAACTTTGAGGGCAAAAGTGACTCTGCATCTGATACAGATATACCGTGTAAGAGACAGCTAAACACAATGTTAATATTACCCTTTTCTCCCCCTATTTATCCCATTTTTAAGTCAAACAGATGGGAAGGGTAAGGCACAAGAGGAAATAATTTGTGTTTTATCCTCATGCATTGAATAACAGGAATTCTTTGCATGAATTGATCCTTTTTCAAATGGTGTAGTACCCTACAATTTTTTATTTTTTTATTTTTATTTTTTGGTGAGGATTTTGCAAGACATGTTAAATATCCAATATGAATATCTGATTTGTTTAATTTTGATCCAATTATGCTTTTTATAATATGAAAGACAGAAATCATATTTACTAGGAAGTAGGAGAGAGATGAAAAAAATCCCTAGGGTGGGGAGGTCTCAAACTCCAGTCCAGATTGCAATATTTAATGTCTGAATTTATTTTCATTGCTTACACAAAATATGATTCAGCTAGGAAACTAAGAACACTAGCTCTTTGTGTATCTAGTGAAATCAAACTCAGCAGCCTGACGAGATGAGAACACCATCAAAACCTGTAGCGAGAAAAAGCTACCCTAGATAATTAAAAAGATGAAATTGAGGGCTGAATTTGTTGGCAAAGTCTTTAAACAGCCCCAGCTGAACAAATCTGGTCCTGTGAAAAAATAGAGGACTATCCTTTTGCGGAAGAATGAATTTGTGGCTCTAAACATGATCTGAGCTTCCTAGGCCCTCAGTAAACACCTTGCTGACAATTTGCATAGAAAAAGATCATGGCCAAGAGAATCTGGTATTTGGGTTTTTTTTCCACATGAATCCCCAGCTGCTGGCCTAGTCTCTAAGCATTGTCAGCTGCAGATGTAAATCAGAAGGTCCTGTTAGCATATAAAAAATTGTTCTGTATTCCTTGGCTATTGGGTCAATGTAGGTTTTAAATTGCTTTGCACAAAGTTTTAGCAATCTAGCTGTCACTGGCAAGCAAGCTTGACATTTTATTTTCAAAAATATGAGTGCATGTATGTATTTGAATCTATGAAACAAAGAGCACTGAAATCATCCTATCTGAGCCCTTTTGTAACACATAAGTATTATGAATAAAATCTGTCCAGGCTGCATACTAAAAAATGATCACAAACATCTGCTAATTAAATATGAACTTTGGAATCATTACTTTTTAAAATAATATTAGAGATTTTAAATGGATTTCTTAGGCTTTATCAATAATGGTGGGATTGCATTCATTAAAATGGATTATTTGAATCACTGTTAAAATGGAATTAATGATTTGAGCTGTCTTGTAAGAACTGTTAAATGAAAACTAGTGAATGACACGGATTCAGAAGAAGACAGTAGTACATGAACTTAAAGATATGAGAACAATAAAATCTATGATGTTAAAGAGGCGGGAGAGTCATTTAAATTTGTGTCCAGCTATTATATAATTTTCTTGCTTATTTCTAATATCTATCACAATCACAGCTATATATTGCTATATTTCTTTAAAAGAATTGCAAGAGAAAATTTCACAGTAATGACAATATTATATCAAAAATCTAATCAAACTGCTTCTTGTCTAGCTTCTGTCTTTAACTCCAGAAAACAATACTAATTGGTGGTCTGTATTTTTATCATTTACAATGTGTTACCAGATGAGCTACTCTATGCATGCAAAATATTGTAATGCAAGTTGTTTATAATCAGGATAAATTAAAAGAGAAATTAATCTTCCCTGGAACTTGTTCTAAAAATATATTCAAATAAATGTTAGTTACTTCTGGAATAAATGACACTCAAGCATATGAATTCTCAAATGTTAATTATTTAGAGGAAGTTTCTTGCCTGAAATAGATTTGCAATACATGGTTCCTACTGAACTTTATGGTTGTTGGATGTTGCATAAGCATATACTTACCTCAATATCAAGGAAACCTAAGACCTGCCTGGTTGAGTTCCTGAGTCATTATATTGAATAGTTCCAGGTCATGACAATTATTTTCATTGCCAACAATTTCTATCTTTTTTTTCTTAGCTTTCTCTGCTGCTTGCTGTAATGTATAGTTTGCAATAAAAATTTACAGCAATATTTAAAAAAAAAAAAAATCCTTTTTCATCAACAAGCTATTAATATGTGTTACGCTGTGAGTAGGGTGATCCAGCAAGCATGTCTTTAATAAAAAGACATTCAGTGAGCCCTGGACAGGCAAGATAGTTGAGCAGAGAGGAACCTAATGAAGTTCAACAAAAGCAAGTATCAGGTCTTGCACCTGGGGAGGAATAACGCCATGCACCTGTACAGGTTAGGGACTGACCTGCTAGAGAGCAGCTCTGCAGAAAGAGACCTGGGAGTCCTGGTGGACAAAAAGTTGACCATGAGGCAGCAATATGCCTTTGTGGCCAAGGCAGCAAATGGTCTTCTGGGGTGCATTAAAAAGAGCGTGGCCAGCCAGTCGAGAAAGGTCACCCTCCCCCTCTACTCTGCCATGGTGAGGCTGCATCTGGAGTACTGTGTCCAGTTACAAGAAGGAAAAAGAACTACTAGACGGAGTCCAGTGGAGGGCTACAAAGATGATCAAGGGAATGGAGCACCTCTCTCATGAGGAAAGACTGAGAGACCTGGCTCTGCTTAGCCCAGAGAAGATGCAGAGGGGATCTTATCTATGCTTATAAATATCTAAATATCTATCCGGATGGGGCCAGACTCTTTTCAGTGGTGCCTGATGACAGGACAAGGGGCAATGGGCACGAGATGGAACACAAGAAATTCCATCTGAACATAAGGAAAAACTTCTTTACTTTGAGGGTGACAGAGCACTGGCACAGGCTGCCCAGAGAGGTTGTGGAGTCTCCTTTTCTGGAGATATTCTAACCCCACCTGGATGCATTCCTGTCCAACCTGCTCTAAGCAAACATGCTTTGGCAGGGGGGATGGACTAGATGATGTCCAAAGCTCCCTTCCAACCCCTACCATTCTGTGATTCTGTGAAAAAATCTCATTTATGTTGAAGATGGATATGCAAGGTACCTGAAAGTTGCAAATGCAATTAGAGGCTTCTTTATTTTACAATAACTGAAACAAATGAAACCATAACCTAAAGGCTACATGGAATACATTTAGAGGAGATAGAGAAGGATTTTATCTGATATGTCCATTTGATCAGCTCTGTACCACATTTTCCTTTCATAGCTATACCATCTTACAGTAGCTGTAAGAGAAAGAAAAATAGTTTCAATCTAAAATTTATCTTTAAAAATGTTAGAATGTTTGGAAAAAAAAAAAAACAAAAACAAATGAATCTTTAGGCAAAGTGCTAAAAGGAATTGTGGATTTGGAGTTGCAAGCAAAGAATCTAACTGATTCAGTTTTCCTAACTCAAAAAGCCAATTTTTTTTGTGTGTGGTCTTCATGTGCAAGAGCTCTATAGACATGTACCAGATAAGAGAAGCTATGACTTCATCTTACCAGTAATTTCTAGTGTTAATCACAAAGCCTTGAATATTGGTTAATCACATGGATCAAGAGGAGCACAAATATATTCTGTTTATACCTCTTTTATACCTTATATAAAGTATATGATTTAAATATATTTCATAACATTTTTGTTGATAAGGTACCAAATAATGAAGCTGAGTATTTAAAGTCTATGAATGTACTTACACATAAAAACTTCATATAAAGCCTTCGCTAATATAATCATAAAGGCAAATAAATCCCAGAATCACTAAACTCTGTTGTATGAAGTAATATTAAAAGCATGCAAAAATCCAATTCTTCTACCATATTCTTCACATGTTTACCCCTCTAATTTTCTTTATCCCTTTCATTTTCTGAATAGCTATTGAGAATGCCGCATTCTATATTATTTTTCAGCCCTCTGTAAAGGTAAGTAGTCATTTCTGATTTTGTAATTTTGCTCTAAACCTAGTTTAAAAATCTTACACTCATTCATTTAATAGTATATATCACGTGTTTTAATTTTTAACAAACCTCTTACTATATAGGAGATGCTTTGTCATAGAAGATACAAGTTTACACAGAAAAAAAAGGTTTTTTTCTGGTTTTTTTTTTTTATTTATTTTTCCTCCATTTAATAATGGCACAAGGAGCAACCATTTTTTTCCTTTCTGCTTTCTGTCAGCCCAAAACAAACTCATGACTAAATCTAAAAGACTTAGTGGCATAGAATGTTTAACGCGTTCCAGTGTTGGTAAGAAAGACATATAAATAAATGACGGGGGAATCACCATTACTTTGCTTCCTCTCATCATCCTGATGACATCATCTTCCTCCCCCATCCAAAATTACTTGAGTAGGGAGTAGGGACATTTTTTTTTTTTTCATGAGTCCAAATTAAGGCTTATAGTCAATGCTCTTTGTCCATATGAAAACACCCTAATATCTTATTTCATGCACTGTTATCAACATATCTTCAATAAATTGCTTTTTGGTTCTTAATCAAATTACATGTATTTGAGTATTTTAAAATATTTGAATGAATGTGATACTTTTGCTAGGTAAAAATTACTAGAATTTTTGAGATCTATTTTGAAGAAATATATTTTCAAAGAAATATATTTTCAAAGAAATATAGATTTATTTCACTGAACACTGCACAAATTATATGTATTGTCCTGTCAAATTCCAATACTGAAGCTTCACGTCTAATGATTTTTTACTTTCTCACATGAGAAAACTTCTTACAGTGGTCAGGTTAAGTTCCTGAGTCAAAACTCAATGGAAGTCAATAAAGAGGCACTTTTTTATGCCAACAAGGATTTTATTACTTTTTTTTCTGAAAGAAAATAAAAAATCACATGTAAAACTGCATAACTGATATTTCAAAATAATTTATAATTATCAGTGGGTTTTTCTTTTTTAGTTCTCACTTTCCTGATCTTCACTTAAATTCAAACTTATTTTACATGTAAACACTGATAACTGATAAGTGCTATAGTGCTACATTCCCAAAGGTCTGTGGTAGGCAGTGGTTTAACTTTTTACAGTTTCTTTTTAAACTGGTCAAGTGTTCAGTTTTATTACTAATTAATAGATTTCACAACATGCTATTTTTTGTTTTTTCTCTGATTTCTTAATCAAAATACTAAACAGGACCAAATGAAATGCCTTTCAGAAATTACGTATCGTGTTCCAACTTATTTAATTTTTATCAAGTAAACTTACAGTCTTATCAGAAGAAAATATGACATTAAATTGACATATATACTTGCTATAAATATCTATTAAGTTCCTGGCATTATTTATGTTAATTTAAATAGTATTTTATTAATTCAATGCTGTATGAGTTGATCTACATTTTGCCTGAGATTTTGCAAGACCAAGAATCTTGTGATTACAGAGATTATCCTATTTACTCTTTAAATATTAGCAAAATACTCACTCTGCATCATGTTTGCATTCTAAAAGAAAAGCAAAATAGATATTAATGGCCCATACATCTTGCAGAATAAAAAACATCTTTTTGAGAAGTTTTAAAATATATCGAAGTATATATGATATTCAAGTATATATGACTAAAACTTATGTTTAGAATCTGCATGCATTTTTTTATTGAAAGAATTCACTATGGCATTAATATATCAGTCATGTTTCACCCAAAGTCAGAAATCAGTACCATCAGAAAGCAAATATTTTTTTGTTAAACTTGTTAGCTCTACTATTTCTATCTGTAAATGGACCCTTTCATTCTTAAGTATGTAATATGGGCTTATTTTTTTACTTCTTCTTGTTTTATACTTCAGTTTACATCTTCATTTATCTATTTTTTCATTAGAAAGTCCATTTTATATTTCTTCTCTCTTCTATTTCTTTGCTATTCAGTAAAATACCTTCACTCACTCTGTAATCTAGAATACATTTTTAAATCAGTATGCCTTTTGCTTTGGACATTATTCTTTACATCATTAATTCATTATTTTATTCATTATATGTATATAAGCAGTGCAACAAATATATGATTACTTAAACCTAAGCTAAAACTCATTCCTAATTCTACAATCAATTCCTCCTTATCTGTCAAGGTTAAGTATGGTATAGCTTTATCCTATGACAGACAAAAATGTTCATGTTAGGAAAGAGCCACCCATAATTAAAAAAATCTCAAGATAATTTAGTTCTGTGAGCATAAGAAATCCAAGGTGTGTCGTTCAAATCAAAGTCATTCTGTTCTCAAATGTGATTTATTAGCTTTTAGGAGGTATCATATATTGCCTCAAGTGTTCTCTATCTAGTAAGAGTTATCCACACTAAAATAAAGATACTTTCATTTCATTCATTCATGGTAACAACTTTCATTCATGGTAACAACCAGCTATACTTCTGTTCTTTTCTCCATAGGGCATCACTTTTTCCCCCTTTTTCCTTTTTCAGTCCTGTCCAAAGTTTCCAAACTAATTTTCCACAATTTTAATTGTTCAACCTTAAAATAGTTCCTTAATCTCTGTCTTGTTTCCAAAACGTCTAACTTACTGGCTTCCTTTGTTTGTGGGAGAGAAATAATTTTAGAAAACTATTCTTTGAGCTCTGAGGGTGGAGGGAAGAAAAATGAAAACAACCAAAAAAGAAAAGAAGAGTGGGAGAAAATAGTAGCTATCATCTGTCTCAGTATCGCTGCCTTCAGGCTGGCTGTTATTTACTAGACAAGTGGACTAATGTATAATATATTCTTCCGTCTTCCACTGAAGAGTTCAGAAATCAATACACAGGAGACTACTGTTATGTGTAAACTAGAGAACTGTGCAGGCATAGCAGAAGCCAACCTAAGACATAATTAATTGCAGCATAACTTGAACCAGGGGACTTTCTTTAGCATTGAGGACAGAATGGTAATTCATTTAAGAATTAGTGTCAAAGCCAAAAAAGAAAAAATCAGTAAAGTGTATCTCAAGTGTTTTATGTTGATTATTGTCATTACAGTCAATAGAAGGCATGTCTTAGCTTTCAGGTTCTTCAGCATTTCAATTCCAACTGAAATAGTTTTCTCCTGTGGCTTTCCTGGCTTTTGTAAATTCAACCTAAGTGTTATTCTTACATGGCCTCCTCTGTGTGTTTGCATTGTGTTTGCTTTTGTTAGCCAGTACGTTACTGGAATTGATACTGTTGGTAGCAGCAGCCTAAGCGCCTAAAAGCAGCCTAAGAATCTAAACCAAAACCCTAAAAGGATCAAAACATGAAAAAGCAATGCTTTCTTTTTTTCACTCATGTTTGAGTGAGGTGTTGATAAACACTTCCAAGCTAGCTAGCTTCTATGCTTCCAAGCTAGAGGGTTGCAGTCATCTATCAGTATATGAATATACTAAAGATGGTAGCTGTCAAATGCCAATAGTTCACATGTAATTAGTCTTGAATCAATAAACAGCAAAAGCAGTAAAAATTTGTTTTTCATTGTAATATTGAACTTCAAATCTTACACTGATCAGAATGTTATTTTAAATGTATTGCAGATATATATATGGGATATTCCTGGAATTCCTATTAGAATGTAATATATACAATGTAAATTGATAAAAGACACATCTTTCAAATTAGTAGCAAATACATAATAATAATAAAAAACCCCACACCTCCCCCAACAGCTTATTATTACACCTTTTTATTGTCAGACAGTTCTTTCCTATCGAAGCCATGCCTAAAGAAGCTAAACATAAACCAGCTAATAGGAAATTTAAATTCCAGATAATATAACTATTTTACTGTTGTATATTCACATTAGATGCAACCATATTTTTCTGACAAAGTTAAATCTCTATTTAGTTCTATTTGGAAAAAAGCTTTATCACTTTGTACAATATAGACTTCATCTTCACCGAGGAGACATGCAGAAATTCCAGAGTGTTAAGGAATACTCAAACCGGCAGTTATCTGTATCTGACTCTGTGATTTCTTGAGGTAGATTGAATAAGAAAACACAATTGACACACTGATGTCTAGAAATAGGTTGGCAGCTCCTATTTAAAACATTTTCAGGCAAAGTATTTCAGGCCTTTTTCTTTTGAACAAGAAGCTAAAATGTCAACATAAAGCAGCTAGCATAGATGAATCTTTCTTCATTATTATATCAAAAAGGAACTAAGTTCAAGCAATTTTAACATTCCAGTTAAGGTAATTTAACTTGCCAAAAGAGACGTTAAGATTATACTATACAAATATAATCTTGTCATGTGATGTTACTTATCTAAATCTTGCTATGGTATGTTTTTTACAATTCTACTAATAAATATGCAAGACTGTGGTGCAGGTAGCTGTTTTGCACTTTTTGAAATTACATTTGCATATCACAGCTATTTAGTTTGAAAATAAACAAGTAGTTAGCTTAAAAGCTTTTTTCTGAATTCCCTGTTCAGGAAATCAAAAGCCATTCTATTAATGTAGCGAGCAATTAATTTATCTAAAAAAAAAAAAAAAATCTTTGTAAACTCAGGATTTAATGACTCTCTATATAACATACAATAATGACACCTCAAATTTTTGACCAGTAATTTTTGGTAATTATATGTATTTTAGGGTTTGTGTGTGAATACATATTTTTTTCCGTCCCAGTAATTCCCTGGGGCTCTATAATTGCCTCTATAAAATAGTAGTCTGCTGTGAAAAGGGCTAGCAATTGCTTATGAAAGAAAGAAATATTTTGATTGTGGCAAAGAATCATGGACTACGTTAACAGCTTTTCTGCTTTTTTTCTCTTCTGTCTTAGGTATGCTTGCAGTTGTGTTGTGGAAGGAATAAAAGACATGTTGTAGAATGTGCTTTCTACCTTTTTTGTCTGTATGAAACGTCTCTTTTCTGCTTCAGTGGTGAAAAATATGTATTTAATAGCACAATCTGTAACCTTAGAAAGGTGTACAAAACTGAAAACTACATTCAAAGAAAATGGTAATCCAATTTAACGCCACCAGAGTAATTGTTCAACTGAAAGTGTAGTTTCTAGAATTGTTTAAGTTTGGTTTTTTTCATTATTTTACTAAAAGTTTACAAATCACTCAAGTAAAAGAAATATTCCATTTGGCAATAATTCAACATGTAATGAAAACATTAAGCTTTTCCCAGTTGAACCAACATGCTTCAAACAATTTCAACGTGACGCTGACTTCTCTTTCTCTTCCCCTCCATCTCCTCTCTTTTTAAAGTATGCCCATGGAAATTTTGTTTCATGAGCATCCAAGACCTAGCAGTGCCACAGGACTACTCTCCATGTTTGCTCTCTTGCAGTCCATATGTGGTATATACCATTACGGGGTGCTTGGGCAGTAAGCTTTCTCCTCAAAGAGAATAAGAAACCAGACAAGAACCGTAACATTTCTGAGGCAATGCTCTACAACGCTGAAATGCAGTTTAGATTTGTACTGACTTAAAATGAAATGAGTACAGACTAATTTAAACCACTTGAAACATTAAATTACTTGTAAAAAAATTCCATAATGTACTGTATTCTTTGAATAAGCCAATTTGTATTATACAAAAATAGGAAAACATATACCCATCAGATTTTAATCCAGTTTGGAACAAAAAACATTTTGCAAGGAATGAATACTGATTTTCATTTAACTTGGTTGGAGTGGAGCATGTTTATAAATATATGTGTAACTTGCTTTATTATTAAGAATATAAATCTGTCATTAGCATAGGTTTGTTGAAGTTGAATTTTGTGTGCACTTGTAATGCAGAAAAAACAGGTGAAATGAAGTACAATTATTTGCTGTGTATCTTCTGCAAAGGATAGATGAATATGATCATACACTTTTAAGAACCGGATTTGGAGAGGTGGGTGATCCCAGAATGCTTTGTAAAATTTTATTGATTACTTAAATGCCTTAAATATCACCTAAGTATTTAAAAAGACCATTGTTAAAAGTTGTAATCTTCAAGCTTATGACCTTAGAAACTTTTGTTTTCAAATTTGTATTCAAAAAGATTTCATATATGTTAAATATTCATATATATGGGGAAAAAAAAACAAACCAACCAAACAAACAGAAAACCAAACAAGTCCCCACACGATTTATTTACCAGAAAGACAGACTGTTGTTAACAAGTAAGGATTCATGCAGTTTTACTTCCTGTAAATGATTATGTCCATTACTTTGTTGGACAGTATGTCTTACCCTTCTATCCAACTAGAACACTGCTTGATGCTGGTACTTAGAAACTATAAAACCCCAAAGATCATTAGTTTCTCCATTACTTGAAGTTCAAATCCAGGCTTAATTTTTGACTGAGATAGACGACTTATCTCAAACAAAAGCTATGAACTTAATGGTGAATTTAATGAATTTCTGAGGTTTACATTAAACACATGATCAAAATAGGTAGGTACTATATTGAGTGTATGTGTCAAGGTGTTGGCAGTGGAGGGGCTGCAGGTGCGGCTTCTGTGAGAAGAGACCAGAGGCTGTCTTGTGCAGGACACAGCTGGTACCAGCTGGCTCCAAAAGGGGCCCAATGCAGGGCACAGCTGAACCCATCAGCCATTATGGTGGCACCTCTGTAATAATATATTTAAGAAAGGGTAAAAAACACTGTGCAGCAGCTGTATGAGACTATTCAGAAAAAAGTGTGAAAAACAGCCCTGCAGACACCACGTTCAGAGGAGCAAGGGGAGGAGGTGCTCCAAGATTCCCCTGCAGCTCATGCAGAAAACCATCATGAAGCGGATTGTCCCCCTTTAGCCCATGAAGGACCACAGTAGAGCAGATAGACACACTGCAGCATGCAGAAGTCCCCACACCACAGCAGGTAGATGTGCCCTGAAGGAAGCTGCAGTCCATGGAAAGCCCTGGCAAGAAGTGTGGTCCATGTGTAATCCACGCCAGAGCGATCTGTTCCTGAAGGCCTGTACCCCATGGAAATGACCCACACTAGAGCAGTTCTTGAAGAACTACAGCACTTGTGAAGAATCCACACTGAAGCAGCTTGTGAAGGGCTGTATCCTGTGGGAAGGACCCACAATGGAGACAAGGAAGAATGTGAGGAGGTAGGAGCAGTACAGCCAAAGTATTATGAACTGACTGTGACACCCATTTCCCATCACCCCTTGGGGAGCTCAGGTTCCCTACTCACTGGCAAGTCCAGCTTGAAGTTTACTAGTGAATACACAGCACACCCCATGCACACCAGTGTTGAGGAAGATACAGTCACTCACATCCTTCCCCGCCCCCATCAGCCAGGACCAGGCACATGGGCTGTGACCTGCAGTTCCACTCCAGTTGCTGGTGCTGAGCCCCTCACTTGCCTCACTCACCCCGATTCCCTCAGCAGCTGGTTTTCAGGACACACAATATTCCTGCCCCAGTGGATGGACGTTAAGGACTCCCACTGTCTCCAGTAGCTGAGGCTGAGACCCCATTGGTTCCAGCAGCTGAAACCCACAGTCAGGTGTGCCCACACCCCTGGTCTAATTCCAGTAACCGGCACCAAATTTCACTCACACACATACAGGTTTCACCAGTAGCTGGCACCGTGTCCTTAAAACAAACACACACAGGGGACTGAGGTTGCGCTGAGAGAGTGTTAAGATTTTATAAGAAGATACAAGATGATAGGATGGACTACAGTGATCAAGCACAGGGCTCATCCAGACAAGCATACTGACAGGTCATGTTTTACATGTGACCAGACCCTTTTATACCCTTTTCTGTCAACCCCGTCTTTGTTTCTTCCTGCTTCCCCTTTCTCTGCATGCCGCCTCATGGGTTTGCACCCCTTCTAGTCCAGAGTCCTTCTGGTTTACAATCTTATTAGTTACAAAGTCCAGACTGATCTTCTTGGAAGTGGCATCTGTGATTTCTTGATAGCCTATTGATTAGTGTGAGTGGTGAGGTTTATTTCTTGTCATTGTCTCCTTGTTTATTTTGACCAATTTTTATCTCAGTATATTTTTTCTGGTTTCTCCCTTTTCCCTTGGTTTCCCAACTGACAAGATCCCCAGTCTTGCTGGAATAAACATTCTCTCACTCTCGCATGCCCTCATCAGTATGGCTGACCCAGTTTGGTTTTTCTCACTGCTTCCCTCATCATTTGTTGATCAGGTTTGTGCCCTTGTATGTTTTTATGTATGGCTTCCTCCTTTTCTTATTCTCCCATGTTGCACTGAAAAAGGTCCTTGACCCTGCTCTGTCATTCTTGAGCTTACCATCACTCTTTCTCCATTGTTTCTGTTAAAAATTCTTACTAATATTTTTAAATTTAAACATTGTCTAATTTCATTTTCCTCCATTTTTTTCTAGAATTAGACTAATTTTCAGTTTACTTACTAATAGTTTGTATAGGCTGTCATAATTCTTAATTTCTAACTATTGTAGTATTCTCCATACTGATCTTTTCAATATCCAGGAAATCATCTTTTATTCTGTATATTTTACAGGGGTTTTGAGTCTTTGATCTTTACAATTACTTTGATTATGAAATACCATTTCTATCTTTTCTATTGATTTGAGTGTATTGCAAATTTCTTGTCTTTTCCTTAAAATATTGTTACTTTTTCACTCCCTAAATATATTATTCACATCACGTTATCATTTCTCCCATTGTTGTGCTACATCCTTCCTTTTCCTGCAAATTACAAGACATGAAGTTGTTCTTCCACATCTGTTCATCTTGGAGAAGAGAAGGCTGAGGAATGACCTTATCGCAGTCTACAGCTTCCTCAGGGAGGGCAGCGGAGGGGGAAGTGCTTATCTCCTCTCTCTGGTGACCAGTGGTAGGACACAAGGGAATGGAATGAAGCTGCATCAGGGAAAGTTTCTTCGCTGAGAGGGTGGTCGGTCACTGAAAGAGGATCCCCAGGGAAGTGGTCACAGGACCAAGCTTGTCAGAGTTTGACTAGCATGTGGACGATGCTCTTAGTCATATGGTTTCATTTTTGGTAATCCTGCAAAGAGCAAGGAGTTGGACTTGATGATCCTTATGGGTCCCTTCCAACTTGAGATATTCTATGATTCTATGATTTCCCAGTAAGTATGAAAAGCTAGCTCAATTACTTATTTGACCTTATTGAAAAGGTTTATTTATTATATAACTGTACTTCTAGAAGCGTTGGGTTAAGGACATTAGCTATGATTTCAGGCATTATTCTGGCAGAAAGAAAAGAGTGCTAAAAGATTAAATGTAAAGGGAAGTCTTGTGGAAAATATGGCATTGTGTCATTTGTACCATGTTCTCACAGTCTCATCTGGTCTGTTTTATGAGTGTGCTTGTCAGGACAGATAACTTATTTATGTTTTGAGGCTATTGATATGATACAATATTAATCCTTTGGAAAAACAATAACCTAATAGTAATAGATTTTCTGCAGTGAATTAATAGCATTTTCTTTACCCTACTACTTAAAGATTAGTCAAAAGCATCCTAACAGGTTCTAAAATACGGTTTTGAAAATTGAGACTATGATACAAGAAAAACTGTGTTGGGGCTTGCAATCATCCTATTTATTTCCTACAGAATATCTGCAGCTCACTGTGAATTTTGGTTGTGAGGATCTAATTGCAGGAAAAAACATCCATTATTTCACAGATATTGTCATGCAGTAGGCATACTGACACACCATGTTATTGCTTATTGTTCAACTATGCATGCAGACTGCCCACCATTAATAAAATGAAGAAATTTCAGCATGTAATGGGATGCTTTTAAAATTGCCATTAGGTTTCTGCACCTTCACCATGTTAGTTATTTGTGTAAAAAAATTATGCTGCTTTTTGTCAAAATATGTAAACTGCAATCTAGGTACATGCTTTTTGTAACAAGTTTCTGAAATATCAGTACCCTTTCCTATATGTCTCTTTTGCATGTGCTCCCTTGTATCAGAGTTCATAATAAATACTGTAGATTAATTCAGAAAATTAAGAAAATTTCTGACTATCCTTCTGTAAAGGTAAAAGAAGTAAAAGTTATACGTACTATTTGTAAGTTGATTCATTTGATAATTTAAAATTTAAAACGAGGGGGGAGGACACACAACGAGGGGGAGAAATAAAAAGAACACACCCAAACAACCAGAAAAAAAAACACAAAACAAATACATAAACAAAGAGAAGCTATGAAATATATTTGACATGCCATGGGATTGAGTATTGAAGTAGGCACTTGTGAACTCCGATTCCTCAGAATTTAGTGCTACACAAGATTTTAGGATCACATATCCATGAAAATGAAATGTAAGCCTTCAACTGAACAGCTATACCTTTTAAGCAGTTGGACCCACATGCAAAAGAAACTTAGTTATGATGATACCCAGCACTGAATGCAGAACTCACAAGAGTTTGGTTTATTAAGAGTTTTATATTTGAAGATGATAGTTGACAAAGTGAGAATAATATTTGCATGAACAGTAGGAAATAGGAATGGAATAGGAGTGGCTGAAATCCTCAAGCTTTTCTGTGCAACCCGAGAAGATCGATATCTCTGAAGCTGTAATTCAAAACCTAAAACTATTGGACAAGGGGTTTTAAAAAGACTTTTGGATATACACAATGAACTCTCTGGACTGCCTCATAAAGGACAATAGCATATGTGATTAATAATGTAGTAATTCCAGCACTGATCCAGGTAGTGGGAAAACTGGATTCAATTTATTCCTGTCAGAGTGGATTCATATCCTTATTTGCTCTTAGCAAAGTCCATGCTGACATAAAGAGTGTTTTGTGTTCAGTCTCTGTTACAGCATATAAAAAAAGAGTGCAAATGCACTTGCAAGAGAACAAGAACAATCATGACTACAGTATGGAACATGTAGTTATAAGGCATAGGCACTGGCTAAGACAGTGATACACCTTGTTTCTGCAGTGAGAGCATATCTTACATTTCATAGAAGACCTTAAATACACAAGAGCAAGAGGCTGATTGCACATATGAACCTTTCCCATCTCTTAGTTTAAATGACAGCTGAGTTTGAGTTGGTGGCATCACAAGTTTAAATTTAGTTGCCTTAAATCTTCCTTTATTATTATTTACATACAATAGAATTTCTAAACAATTGAGAAAACTGCAGAAAGAGGAAAACATTCCTTCAATATTACCAATATTATTCCTTCAATATTTTAAAATATCTGTGGCCTTTTCATAAATTAAAAAAATTTAGAGAAATGGTATTAAAAGCCTGTTAACTCTGTATGTTTGTGATATATCCAGTTACTTACTAGGTAGGTAAGTAACCTATCTTACTAGGCAAACAACTACAAGCTACTTACTAAAGGATCGAGGTAGGTCCTTTCATCTGTAACTGAAAACATGTACAAGTGTAGCATTCCTGTAGTTTAAGGCATGAACAATAACAGTCTGGCTTACTCAGTGACTCATGAATAACTTACTTACAGCTGTCATCTACAATACTTTTAAAAACAACCCGAATCACATCACATCCACGTAGGTGTCTCCTCAAGTGACAGAAAGTGAATATATATGTATATATTTATGGTTCAATGCATTTCTGATATTTGTAGTTTTCCATGTGTCTCACATTGTTTCCTAACTAGAATTACATGCATCTAAAAATAATACCAAATCCTTGTCTCCTATTTATGAATAAACTTGCCTACAGACTTTGTAGCCAAAATAAATAAAAAAAGAACAAACCCAAGAACAAAAAAACCCCAACACTTTCAAAAAAAAATATTCCCATTGCATTTTGTTTCACAATATTTAATGCATTTTCTTGCTTGTTCAGCAGTATCTTGCAGAACAGAAATTAAATTCTTGCCTTTTTGCTTGCTTGCTTACTTTTTCCTCTTTGGTGAAATTTTGCATTTGTGAAAGCCACCTGTCTGACAGCTCTGGAGGATGTGGGCAGGTCATTTAAGCTCTGTCACACTGCCCTGTACACTCTAGATGATTCAAATCTGAAAAAAAAAAAAAACAAAGAACCACATGATAAATGTTTAATTTATTTTTCTTTTTAAATCATTGAGTTTTCACTGAAATAGTCAAAAAGACTGAAGTATTCATAGAGCCTGGGACACTGTTATTTTATGTAGGCAACTGTAACTCTTTTACTAAATGTGTCTGATAGACTGAAAGTGAGAGGCCTTCAGATGCTTTTAACATCAGGCATAAAAATAAAAGTATTATGACTAGCAGCATTCAGAAGAAAGCTCCCATACTCTTACTGTATCAGTCTAAATATTTCCCTTCTTATTGGCAAGGATCAAATTTACTTAGTCATAAATATCAAATAGCACTGGAAGGTATGACTGAGTAAATATGACATTTCCAGTTACAAGCAAAAGGCTTTGCATGCACTTACTGTACTGGGTGTCAGAAGATGCCCAGGCTTGCCTTGGCTCGATTCGGTTTCTGCATATTCAATGGTGGTAGCAGTTTGGACAACTCAACTATCAAGTCATTAGTTGCATTAACAATGAATTCTTAGCTCTGTATTTGTAATCAAATGTAATCAAATATCTGAATTTGTACATAACCAAATTTTGAGTATAGCAAATGGAAAGAAATGCCTTTAGTCTGAAACCGGTGGCCCATGAATTTTACTTTTCATAAGAGGTCACTCACATGAAATATAAAACAAAATATTTTTTTTTTCTCTCACATTGTTCCATAAGGTATATTATGGTACAAGTCAAGCTATGAAATCCTTTTGCTGTATCAGAAGTAGCATTGTAGCCCTTATGTCCCTGTGGTCCAGCTGGCCATCATATGTCCTCTGTTGACAAAATTTTCACACTGCTACTATAGCCAGGATTTTGAATATGTTTTTCTTCATCCCAGTAATGTAAAAATAATCTTGTGTATGTGGGAACAATTTGTTTCATAAAAAAATTTACTGTGAACAAAGCAATGTATCTTTTCTTAAAAGGTATTTAGTAATTTAGTTGCTCAAGATCTGTGGGCATTTTTTTTTAAGGAGGGTGAAAATATAGACTTGTGGAATGGTTAGAGTTGGAAGGAACCTTAAAGATCATCTAGTCCCACCCCCCCTGCCATAGGCAGGGACCCCTTCCACTAGACCAGGTTGCTCAAAGCCTCATCCAACCTGGCCTTGAACACTTCCAGGGATGAGGCATCCACAACTTTCCTGGGCAACCTGTTCCAGTGTCTCACCACCTTGAAAGTAAAGAATTTCTTCCTAATATCTAATCTAAATCTACCCTCTTTCAGTTTAAAACCATTTCCCCTTGTCCTATCGCTACACTCCTTGTTATAGCGTCCCTCCACATCTTTCCTGTAGGCTCCCTTTAAGTACTGAAAGGTCGCTATAAGGTCCCCCCAGAGCCTTCTCTTCTCCAGGCTGAACAACCTCAACTTGCTCAGCCTAACTTTATAAGAGAGGTGCTTCAGCCCTCTGATCATCTTCAAGTAGAAACACAATTTAATCTTTGTAAAATCTAGTTATTTGATCTTATCTCCCAACTCTGC
Source organism: Charadrius vociferus (assembly GCF_000708025.1). NCBI lineage: Eukaryota > Metazoa > Chordata > Aves > Charadriiformes > Charadriidae > Charadrius > Charadrius vociferus. The sequence goes on from NW_009646636.1 coordinate 2,280,739, forward strand.
CTTCTATTACTTGCTTGAGGACATTGGCTAAGAATCAAAATTTTAATATAGAACTTGGATGTCTACAGTAGTCTTGACTGAACTAACAGTTCAGTAGCTGGCAGTTATGCAGAATGTTTTACTCAACTTGAATAAAGATCTACAGTAACAGTAGATCTTTATTTACCTATGTTATAAGATTTACAGTTATAAATTCTTTAATAGCTCTTACCATTGTTAAGTTTACAACAAATGTTTAGAAAAGAAACAGTATGAAACAATCTTTTCAGATGAATGGAGACCATCATATGCAATCAGAACATTCTTTCTGTCTTCATTTTCTTGGGAAATGGAGGATATTAGGAATAAAACACTTCTTAGAGACATTGTTCTTCTGTCTGATTAAGACAACTACTTCATATCAGAATAGTAACAGAAACTAAAATAACACTGTCCTTACCAGTGTGCTTTCAAGTTTAAAAAAAATAAAAAGGAATATGTAACATTAGCGGACACGTAGACTAACAGCAGTTACATACAATTAAGTAGGTATAAACTTATTTTTTTCTTACTGGAGTAAAGAAAGGAATTAAATACTTAAATGCAAAGTCATATTTCTTTTTAAAACTTAGGACAGTTATTTTAATTTAAAGCATAAACAAAATGCAGAAAATATGTCATTATTGCTGCATAATCTTATTTTATGGATACAGATTATCAATGGATCTACTGAAGAGCCGGATCCTGTGATCAAGCCCAAACCAAGAGATCTCTAACTGTATGAGTTTAAAATGACTGAGAAGTGGAACAACTCTATTTTTACAATTACTTTGCCTGCCATTCATTTTTTTCTATAACTAGAAACAAACAAACAAACAAACAAAAAACCAAAACAAGCACACAAGAAACAGAAGCTGATTTAGCCCATCTTAACATGGATTCTTTTTTTTTTCACTTCCTCTCAAGAAATTTTAAGTAATTCTCTAAGTCTTAAAATACTACCTATTAGACAGGTGAAGTTCAGGAAAACAAATCTAACAATAAGTACTTGTCTTTATAAACAGCCAATACTGAATTTCTTAATCTAAATTCATATAATTTGTTTCTTAGTTCAATAGAGTGATAGAAGCATTAACTTCTTAAGTGAACTTCTATTCATACATAAATATAGACCAGAATCAAACATGCTGGACAATCATGGCTTTCTGCTTTGTTTTGTTTTTAAATAACAATGAAATACTCTGTGAAACATGAAACCATCAGTAAAATATAAGTTCTTAGTCCTCAGCCCATCCCAATATTTTCATTACCTCTATATTTGGGGAAGTCGGGAAAGAGGTCTCACACATTATTCTTCTATACTGCATATTAAGTGATTTTCTTGTTGGTTTCCAGCAGACAGAAAAGGTTGACTATTTTCTCTTTTACTACAATCTTTTTACAAGATAGAATTTCTACACCTCTTGATCATTTAGTTTTGGGTCTTCCAGATCTAAGAAAATCATATAGAACAGTTTTGCCTCTTATTCTTTTTGTACTTATCCAATTCTTTTGTAAGGAGTAGTTTCTCAAAATGGACACAGATAAATAATTTTCTTGTGTTTCAAATTAAGCACTCCCGTTAATTCATCCTGGGATTAACTAAATTGATTTTATTTTTTTTTCAGTATCATTAAATTCAATATCATTTAGCCTGCACTAAAAAACCTTTTCCTATAGTCTTACATACACTCCAGTGGTTCTTCTCATACTGAGTTCTTTTGTAATTCTGTATTTCCTTTCATGTCTTGCCAGGTGTAATTATCTTTCTTGTATAATTTTATCATTGCTTAATTTTGCTGATACTTTATCAGCTATCCTTTGTTTCAGGACACAAGTGAGAATGTTGTCTTAGTAAGCGTGATGATGTTCTCCATTTTAAAAGGGTAAGTTAAATGTATCAATGCTTCCAAAGAGCATAGAAATTGTGCATGACAAATTGATCCAAATTAAAAAAAATATAAAATACCACCATTATAGCTGGTGTTTATATATCCTTTTTCACTGCTATCCACTAGCAGATCATCCGTTGACTAAAGAATGAACAGGTTTTAAATAGGAACATGAATAAAAGCAGCAAGAGCTTTGAAAACTTTACTGTAGAAATAGGAAGGTTTTGACAGAATATCTTGTATCTGAGAAAGATGGTCATCCATGTTCTGGAATGGTGGTTTCTTTTTAATGGAAGATATTTCTCTTTTTTTCACTGATCATTACAAGAAAGTTTACACTTTTCAAGTATTTGTATGACTGCACTGTGTGATATTGAAAATGATTCATCTCATTTTGTAAAGTGTAAAATTCTTTTCTAATATTCCTCAAGTTTTTTCTTTTCTAACAAGTAGGGTTTGCTTTTAAACTTTTTGTTCAAACCAGTCAGGACTAAGAAATTAGGGCTCAGTTTGATAGTGCTTAGGACACAGATGACAGCAAAATGGAGATGGGATTTGCACATACAATAGATGGCTTATCTGTCATCTACCTGTCTATCTATTGATCTATTTGAAAGTGAGAATAAAACAGAAAGATGCATTGGTACAGGCTTCAGCTTATGTTAACAGTCAGAGCATGGGTTCAAGATATCTAGACAGCTTTTACTTTGTCAGAATCCATCTGCTAGAGTCCTTATCTATACACAGTGCGCTAGCACATACTCTAATCATCCCCTCTATGAGAAAAGGCTGAGAGAGTTAGGGTTGATTAGCTTGGAGAAGACAAGGCTCTGGGGAGACCTTATTACAGCCTTTCAATAGTTAAAGAGGGCTTATAAGAAAGATAGGGACAGATTTTTTAGCAGGGCCTGATGCAATAGGACAAGGGGTAAAGGTTTTAAACTAAGAGAAGGTAGATTCAGGCTAGATATAAAGAAGAATTTTTTTTACGATGAGAGTGGTGAAACACAGGAATGGGTTGCCCAGAGAGGTGGGAAATGCCCCATCCCTGGAAACATTCAAGGTACAGTTGGATGGGACTCTGAGCAACCTGATCTAGTTGAAAATGTCCCTGTTTATTGCAGGGGGGATTGGACTAGGTGACCTTTAAAGGTCCCTTCCAACCCAAACTATTCTATGATTCTATGATCCTTTATTTGTTCTTTGGGAATACTTTTTTGTGATACATTGTTCTGTCTAGATTTGCAGTACCTTATGGAATATGGAGATGTGAATTAGGAAGTTATATTAAAAATGTACTCAATGCTAGATGTATAAAACTGTGTCTATAACAAGTTTATACAGAGTAGCAAGAGTTGCTGTCTTTGCTAATCAATAATCAGATTCACAACGGAGTTAAAGTCAGCAGACCTTTCCTACAAAAGCTAACAAAAGAATGGTCTCTCTCTCCAGTTTTGTAATTAAGCTATGATTGGTTTGCCCAGCTGAGGTACTTATCTGCTAAATTTTTTGGCATAGAGTATAACAATGGTGGTTAAATCTTCCATATTGTAAACAGGGAGACCTTAGATGCCTCCAAAGTTTCCTTATTTTAAATACATGAGCTAGGGGGATTGACACTTCATTAATAATAATAATAATAGTAATAGTAATCCTCTACTTTCTTTTTAATGTATTAGTTATTTTATTAAGTATTACAGTACTTGACTGTATTGGCATTTTAATGAGGATAAATTCCTCCATAGCAATATCTAAGGCAGACTTGACACTGCCTCTAAATTTGGAGGACATTCTGGATTCTTAAATCAATCCCTTATCTGACAGATTTTGTACCTCCCATAAAGATCTGAGGGCAAAAATATAATGGAATGGGGACTTTGAAGTCCAACCTATTCTACTTCAATTAGTACAATTATGTTATTTGTTACTTCAGAAAGAAAACCAATTACTTCCCTAGAAGGTAAAGCATTTACCTAACAGTGATGAAATAAGCAATTGTGTCATGTTTTGTTTCTTGAGAAATTATATTTTGCAACAAATAAAGGTGCCAGATCTAATATTTAAGGAAAAGCAACAAGTCACTGTGTAGCATAGTTATTAGATCCAGACCACTAATAGTCAAACTTGAAAAGCAAGTTAGATATCTCAGAAAATATGCTTTGCTTGGCAGTAGAACAAAAATGCCCAGTGTATTTGCTAGGTGACTGGAATGTAAGGTCTGAAAAGAGCAAAGAATTAGAGGTTAAACATGAGGGAGTTGTTACTTATGTTCAAATAAAGATTTTACATGTATAAAGGAAAATGTAGTGCTGTAAAGACCAAGAATCTGTGATCCATGACTGATGAAGGTGAAGAGAGTACACCACAGAAAGTATTACCAAAAAAAAGGTATATAAGGAATTCATTTATTTCTTTGATCCTGTTTACCTATCTATCTAAGCAGCAGCATTAATTAGAAACTGAATTTTATTTTTTTTTTTTCAGATTAACTGATGAAATGAGATGTCTGTGTGCTTTCACTAGGAGATTATTAATGATCTCATGTCATATAAGGTGTTTTCTTCATAAGTATGCCTGATTTTTCCAGGTGACTTTAAAAAAAAAATATGTAATTTTGTTTTTTTCTAATGAATCAGTAAAATTTATTTAACCTTCTTATTTAAAGTTCTGAATAACCATTTAATTTTACAAATTCAAATCTTGAGTTTCTTCTATACATGTGTTAATGGTGTGTACCACCTGCACGTGTATCACTTGATTCTTTTCTCTTCAGTACAAGTGAACAGATTCTTCCATAGTTTTTATAGGTCCTCTTCTGTTTCTCTTCAGTGGTCTTTAGTGGCTCTACACTGAGTAGTCCATACTGAAAGCTGAGATTAGCTTTTTTAAATACACTAGTTGCTAGCCCTGAACACTGTTCCAGCATAGGTTTGCAATTAGAAAAGGAGTATTTTCTTCTGTGGTATAAAATTATTTGACACTATTTTGATGCATTGGGTTTACATGGCAGGCTTTTGGTAGCTGGGGAGAGCTGCTGGGGTGGGTTCTGTGAGAAGATGCCAGGGGCTGCCCTGTGCTGGACACAGCAAGTTCCAGATGGCTCCAACGGACACACTGCAGGGCACAGCTGAGCCCCTCAGCCATGATGGTAGTGCTTCTAGGATAACGTATTTAAGAATAGGAAAAATGCTGTCTGGCAGTGTGAGGAGTGTGGGAAGAAAAAGTATGAGAAAGAGCCTGTGAACACCAAGGTGAGAGAAGAAGGAGGGGGAGGAGGTGTTCCAGGCACTGGGGTAGATATAATTCCCTGCAACCCATGGAGAGGACCACACTGGAACAAATATCCACACTGCAGCTTGTGAAGGGCCCGTTCTGGAGCAGACTTCTCCTGACAGGAACTGAAGTCCTGAAACAGACTTATCCTGAAGGACTGCAGTCTGTGGGAAGAACACACACTGGAGCAGGGGAAAAGCGTGAGAAGGAAGGAGTGGCAGAGAGGAACAGTTACAAACTGACCATTACCCGCCATCCCATACCATCCCTGAGCTGCTTTGGAAGTGGGGAGGAGGAGATAGAGGACTCGGCAATGAAGGAGTGAAATTGAGCCTGGGAAAAAGTGGTGAGGGTGGCAGGAAGGTGTTTTAGTTTCTCACTACCCAACTCTATTTTAATTGGCAATATTTTTATTTTTTTTTCCCCAAAGTCGTGTCTGTCTTGCCTGTCATTGTAACTGTTAAGTGTTCTCCCTGCCTTTATCTCACCCCATGAGATTTTTCATCTACTTATCCCATCCTCTTAAGGAGGAAGAGTGAGGCAGCTGCTGAATGGTGGGGCCTGGCAGTCAGCCAATGTTAACCCGCCACATTGGGGAAAAAGACTGCAACAGACAATGGAAGGAATAAAAGACTTCTAACTTTTGGGAAAATGCCTGGTTTTCTTCAGAAATTATTTTGCTTCAGCTGAAATATGTGAAACACTCTGACATGTTTCCTTGGTGGTGGGTGACAAATTTTCTTCAGAACGTGTTATCATGTGTGTGGAAGGAAGGTAATAAGGAGGAATAAGCCTTTTTTTAGACTTACTATGTAACTGATTTTGCAAAATGAAAGATTGCATAGATGACTTAAAAGACCCTTTCCAGTTCCAGAATGGACCTAGAATTAACTGCTCTTTCTGTGGTAAAATATTCATGATTGTCCTAGATTCAGCTGTTCCAGAAGATCGTGATAAGATACAAGCATCTCATAATGCCTTAGAGGTTGCGTGATCAGTTTTCCCAGATAAGTATGCCTAATAATTTTCTTTAGGAAAAAAGTTCATAGTTTTTTCTTAACTTTAAATACATATTACAAGAAATCATGGGACTTCTTCCCATAAATACTTAGATTACAAATTAACTACCTCACTGTGTTGAAGCCTATGTGGTTTTCTCTACCAGCTTCTGAAAACTGATGTGAAGATAAACAGCAACTGAATATTCATAGAATCATAGAATCATAGAATGGTTTAGGCTGGAAAAGACCTTGAAGATCTTTGAGTTCCAATGCCCCTGACATGGGCAGGGACACCACCCACTAGACCAGGTTGCCCAAGGCTAAGTCCACCCTGGCCTTGAACACCTCCAGGGATGGGGCCTCAGCGACTTCTCTGGGCAACCTGTTCCAGTGCCTTACCGCCCTTAAAGTGAAAAACTTCTTCCTAATGTTTAATCTAAACCTGCCCTCTTCCAGTTTATATCCATTCCCCCTCGTCCTGTCACTACATGTCCTAGTAAAAAGTCCTTCCCCAGCTCTCCTGTAGGCCCCCTTTAGGTACTGGAAGGCCACAATAAGATCTCCCTGGAGCCTTCTCTTGTCCAGGCTGAACAGCCCCAACTCTCTCAGCCTCAAATTCATAAATTAAAACTTGGCACAAATTATTTTAGAAAGAAAAATAACCCAACCAACCAACCAAAAAACCCCACCAAAACCCAAACAAACCCCATGATCTATATGAGTAACTATTTTTAAAGACTAATTTTATTCTTAATATTCATTTTATTCATTATATTTCAGTGATACTTTCAGTGAAAATGTCATCGTTTGCTACTGAAGGAAACTGTGTATTAGAGGAAGTAAGGTGTGTGAAGTTATCAGTAATCTCCTACTTACAGCATTAGTCTGAAGAACTTCAGCACAAGACCTTGAATCTGTATCTCAATAGCTATGCTAATTCTTGTGCAAAATTATTAGAATGGTCTTGTTTTTGTATGGTATGAAACAGGCTAAAAAA
>NW_009646636.1:2288027-2299849 GCF_000708025.1 Charadrius vociferus
TTACATATTGCTTGAAAGAAATCACGTACAACAGCTGGCATATTGGCCTGTGCCTGCCACTTCATATTTTCATTGCCTTCCGTTGCTCTTCATGTGTGTGTTTTGTTTTCTCTACTACGCTGATTCAACAGTGCCAAATACTAACAAAAATGAACCTGGTAAAATGTTTAATATATTTCTGTCAAGGTAAAAAAGCTAAACAAACTAGAAGCATTTCTTTGAGTTATGAAGAAAGGAAGGATTTTGATTTGATTATCTATGGTAGATATTTATTTTAAATATTTTTATTGGTTTCAATGAATTAAAAATATCAAATATGGAAGAAAGCCAAGTTACATTAAGAAGGAGAATGAGAGGAATGTGTTCTGTCTAGTCAACCCACTGAAAACCTTCATGCTATCCATTTGACTACATATAAACTTCGGTAGCATCAGGGGGAAATAATGACATTCCCAGAAGCCATTAAGTGAAAAACTATACTATGTATTAAGTTCACAGTATAGTACTTATTTTAAACTGCTTGCATAAAGTGGTTCATTAAAATAGGCTTCAATTTGAGATACAGAAATTCATGCTAGGCACTGGGCGACAAAAAAACTAAATGTGAACACGGGTAAATAATGCAGTAAAATGTTTACAGAGTTTTAATTCCTTGTGATCTTTGAAAAGAATTTTGATAAATACTTCCCAGATATGGCAAACTATAAATATAATTATTTGGATGATGGAATGAAGAAAATCAGTTGGTTTTTTTTCTTACACCCTTCAAATATTTTATTGAAAAAAAAAAAATACTATTTGTGACTAAAAATCTGTGGCCTGTACTGTTTCTCTTTTTCTTTATTTTTCCTTTTTTTTTTCTTTTTCAGAGACTAGAGGCAATCAATAATTTGTTTAACATTTCATTGAGAATATTGCTCTTTCAGGAAAAAAAAAAAAATATTATTGCAATAGTTAAAATATTTTTAAATAAAATGATCATAATAAACCCAAGTTGAACTGCTTTCTGACAGTGTCTCTTTGGTAGACATTGTCAGATACTTGAGAATGATGCATAAATCGAAGTGCATCTGGAAAAACAGTCATCACAACAAGGGTTTTGTACCAGGTATTTCAGGTATTAAATAAGCCTCTAGAATTAAATAAGCCTCTAGAGGTAGTTGTCTCTCCTGACTATGGAAGGAGTTTATATAGCTAGTTTAGAACAGCTGAAATTACAAGAAATAAATAGTATTCTACTTGTACATCATCTACAATGTTCTATAGCTTTTTTCTTTTCTTTTTGTTTTCCTTTTTTTTTTTTTCCTCTGGGGAGTCTCAATAAGGCTGAACATCTCAACTGGTGCATGACAAGTTCAATTTTGACTCTGTAGAGTCACGTAAGTGAAAAGATACATATAGAAATAAAACCAGAAGCTTGATCAATGATTCTGACAAGAACTAATTATGTACTGCAAAAGGAATTGAAATTAACTACACATGACTACCATGGTACCCTTCAGAAATCTCAGCAACATTTGTGGCTTCATATTATTGTCAAAATCAACAAATCAAAGAGATTTCCTTTACAGGTTTTCCTTTACAGGAAAATAGAATGTGTATGAGTTTTGATTTAGACTTTAGCCTTTATGTGCACAATTAATTATTTTCTTTAAAATTAATTATTTTTCCAGAAAGGCTGCTTAACAAGATATGTCTCCCTTGGCTGACTTGAATGTCGAGCTTTAATCTCTGTACCACTGTATATGTCATGAACAAAATACATAATAATCTGCAAAGAAGTAGACCAAACACTGATGAGAAGGCAGATGCTAGATATTCATTATTTTTTAAATACACTGCTTTCTTGTGTTTCAGTACTAATTTTCAAATCTACCTGCATATATTACTTTGAGACCAATTACAAAGTTGTAAATGTGAGAAAGTTATTTCTGATGAATAAAAGATAAGAAATTCATACCCAGAAGATTTAGTAATGAAAGAGAAAGAGTACAGAGAAAGAATACACTGCTTTGACATAAAATTAGGCAAGAGCTCTAGTTATTTGCCACCTTACAACTACTAGGATAAAAAAAAAATCCAAATATAGTAAAATTTACCAGAGATTTTTATTTGGAAAAACAGTAATGCAATTTCAGTCTGGTGGCTTCAGTGACACCTGTGAAGCCCAATTAAAAGCCATAATTATTACATTTTGAAAAGAAACCCCTTAATGTAACATATCGATAAATGACACATTCAAGAGCACATGCAGATATTCTGTTCCGATAGTACGTTTTTAATAAGCAAGAGTCACTCTAGTCAGTAATGCATTTATTACCCAACTATCAAATGGTCCTGCACGTAAATTCTTGCAGTTATTAATTAATTGCCAACAGTGATCAAAAAGCACAAAGTAGTATTTATGGTCTCTCACATACATTTTCTTATTCTGTGAGGATAGGAAAAAAAGAGCTTTGTAATGAGGACAGAATTTAATTTACAAAACATATATTAGCATAAGGGAAGGAGGGTGGAATTTGTTTGTCCTACCACTAGCCATGTGCTAAGGTAGCTAATCTTTGGTAGAATACTTGAATTGCTCAATTCAGCAGATATTCTCAAATTGCTTTCTTAGTGTTGTGTGGATCATCTGGGGAGCCTGAGTAGTTGAAACTAGATGCCTAAAATTTTAATTGCTCGAGTTAGATCAATCTTACTTTAAAGGTGAAACAAATGTAATGATTAAATATTTTCCTATATATCTTGGATATTTAAGGATTCAAACACCCATGCCTTTGCCTATTACTTCTTGGTAGTCAGCTAAAAATGAAAACTGTTGGTGCAGAACATTTCCTGAAAGAATTACTGACCATAAATTAATAGTCATTAACTTACTGAGTCCCTACAGGGGGTGGACGTGGCCAGGCTTTGGTAGGGGGGTACTGCAGGGGTGGCTTCTGTGAGAAGAGCCCAGGGGCTGTCCCGTGCCAGACACAGTTGGTTTCACCCAGCTCCATAATGGACCCACCACATGACACAACTGAACTCATCAAACAAGCTGATGGTGCCTCTGAGAAAAGATATTTAAGAAAGAGCAGAAATGTTGGACAGAGAGAGAGAAAGAGTGAGATGTCAATGAAAACAGACTGAGAATTTCTTGCCTAGAGAAGACAGTTTCAGTGCTCCTCTGTCAAGTTAACTCTTTTAGTGATCTTAATGTATGTATTTTTATGGGCCACTGTTAACCAAATCACTTCATTCAGGTTAACAGTAAACATATTTTTGTAAAAATTAGGGGTTGTCCCATATCCTTTTAGTAATCTGCTTTCTGGTGCTATTAATATGCTTGCTGACAATTAAGGGACAACAAATTGTGTCACTGAGACAGAAAAGAGTGTTGGAGATGGGAGGAAGACCAGAAATGTAGGTTAGTTCTCTTGCTGGAAGAGCATCTTACAACACCATGATCTTTAACTTCAACAGGTGCTTCAGCTTAAACTCAAAAGTACCTTGATAGGCCAGTATCTAAAACTTAGTATGAGATGCAGTTACAATATCTTATCTTTAACAATTATGTGTCCATGCTCATCCAACTGGACACATTCATGTCTTCTTTTAGACAGATTTTGATCAATGATATATGGGAATGAAGAAGAAACCTTAAAAGAAATAATTATTTCGGTAAACAGTGTTGTTGAAAAAATATTTAGCTCTAATATTATGAGCATGATTAGACTCGTGGCCATTCATAAAACCACATGATCATGGAACAGAACTGGAAAAAAAAAGTTTATTTTTTAACTTTTTTTTTTCCTCCAGCAAGAACAGAGGATTGCATAATGTTTTCTGACTGATTTCTCGGTTTCAACCAAAGGTGATAGGAGGAATGTTATCTCATTGATGGATTTCTCCTACGAAAGTGCAAACCTCCGTGAGAGAAAAACAATTGTATACTATCAGCTGAGTGGGACTGTCATTAATAAGCTTTTTTGGATTCATTCCAAAATACCATTAGGCCCACTGGAAATCACAATCAAATTATCATTCTGCAAAATAAAAAACAAAGTCAAGAAAGTGAGATACTTAATTTATCTGCTTATGCTTATTCTTACTTTTCCCGGGGAAAAAACAAGTAAAACATTTACTTAAAAAACCATTTCCAGTCGAAGCTTCAGCAGCTTCAGTATCTTATTGAAAATTTGCAATTAATAGCTGAGATACTAATTAAATCATAAGGGATACAGAAATTGCTGTGTATAGATACACAATTATTAAAAGTGGTTTTAAAATGTCCAAGTAATGCACCATGTTTCCCTTGTAATTACAAAAGTTTCACAAAAGCAACAAGCTAGTTGATATTCCTGTACTGTACATCTTATTCTAAGAATGTTGATCTCAAATGAGAATATCTATTCCTCCTCCTTTCTATCTTTTACAGGAGAAAGTTGAATATTAATCTCATATTTTGCTTTCTTATTTGTTACTAATTTAAAATCTAATACTGTGCCGATCACAAATTAAAAATGCAGAAAAAATCACCATAATAAATTTTTTAGCTATTTTTTCTGCAAAAAAATTAAAATATGTTTATCAAGGGAAGCACTGAAACATAAATTTCTAATAAGATTCCAAACCTGCAATACCTAACCAGCAAGTGGAAAGTCCTGGTCTGTGCTCTCCAATCAAAAGAGAAAGGTAAGAATTATGCTGCATTACTCTTTTTAAATTGCCTTTCCAAAAAACGCTGTAGTAGTTGTTCACTGACACATTTGCTCTGAAAACACTGTGCCTACTTAAATTTGTGGCATGTTCAAAGGTCAGTGTATTCATTTCAGAGAAATTACAAAAAAACAAAAACAAAAAAAAAAAACAAATAACACACAGGCAGGAGAGTCATTCAGTATTATTTTAGAAGGTGTTTGGTTTACTATTATATACATTGCCTTACTGAAGAAAAATGTCACTGACTTGTGGCTGAAACTAAACTCACCTGCAGTGGATAGTTACATAACTTTTTGTGTCTTACTGTCCAAATTAGAGGCTTCTTACAGCTACTGGGACTCCAGGTCAGCCCTAAGCCAGAGGAACTCGGACAACACAGTCTCAAACCTGCTTGGAGTCCAGTCACAGCTGGAGCATGTGTTGCACTCAGACATTGATGGTTCCAATCATGCAGACATCGGTTTTGGACACATTTCTAATGCTACAGACACTTTTACTGGCCTGCATCATGACCCTGTAAGATTTTTATTCAGGTAACTCCTACAAAAGTCTGAAGATTTAAGATTCACATTAGTGATATTTCACTAATTGCAAGCTGGCAAAAGATGTCACATAGCACAATTTGAGAAGTGGGACACTAGTCCTTTGAAATCATGTGTATTTTACTGATTACATTCTGAATTTCAGCCCAAGAGTGCACCAAAGCCCATTGAAAGCAAAAGGTTTCTCTGTACGGATTTTACTAAGCTTGTCCCGAGACAGGATTTTTGACGACCCCTAGAGATGTTTTATATATTAAATATATTTTGTGTGTGGTAAAATGGGACAACTAAGTATATAGCAACGATAAGAATTAATTTAAAACTTATTTATTTTTAATTTTTTTCTTCTTTAACTGTAGACTTTGCATTGGGGAATTCTAGGTTCACCTATCAAATTCTGGAATAATCAATACCATCAGCTTCTTTCCTCATGGGAGTTTTGTTCATATCAATTCACTGATATTCAGGATATACTAAAATTCTTCACTTTCTGTGCTTCATATAATGGAGAAAATAGAAAGGGACAAACTCAGAACTGTCTGGAGTAACTGAGAGGGTAAAATACAGAAACTAACAGCCTTACAACCAACAGAAGTTTTTTTATCCATGAAACAGTATTAAAAAACGTCCCACATTCACAGTTCTTCCGCAACTTTTCCATTTGGGGCATTTTAAGCACACACTTGCAACCCTGAAACATTTTGAAGGACTTGCTAAGCTACCTGGTTCCAAAGCTGATTCACCCCTAACTCTCCATTAAATACCAATCATGTGAGCTTGAGCATCTCTACTGAAAATAATCTCTGCAAGGAAACACCATAATGTAGTCTCTGTGGCCTTACATTGATTATCATAAAATGGTTTAGGTTGGAAAGGACCTTGAAGATCTTCGAGTTACACCCCCCTGCCATAGGCAGGGACACCTCCCACTAGACCGGGTTGCCCCAGGCAATGTCCAGCCTGGCCTTGAACACCTCCAGGGGTGGGGCCTCAACAACCTCTCTGGGCAACCCGTTCCAGTGCCTTACCACCCTCAAAGTGAAAAACTTCTTCCTAATATTTAATCTAAACCTGCCCTCTTCCAGTTTATATCCATTCCCCCTCGTCCTATCACTACATGCCCTAGTAAAAAGTCCTTCCCCAGCTCTCCTGTAGGCCCCCTTTAGGTACTGGAAGGCCACAATAAGATCTCCCTGGAGCCTTCTCTTGTCCAGGCTGAACAGCCCCAACTCTCTCAGCCTCTCCTCATAGGAGAGGTGCTCCAGCCCTCAGATCATCCTCGTGGCTCTCCTCTGGACACGCTCCAGCAGGTCCATGTCTTTCTTATGTTGAGGACTCCAGAGCTGGATGCAGTACTCCAGGTGGGGTCTCACGAGTAGATTATCAGTAGACAGAAAGAACAACTCAGGCAGGGACTCTCATGCCAGGTGTTCCCTGCAAGAAACTGGTTCTCTCACACTAGAATCAACCACTTTAAATTCTATGCCCATAGAACTTTTTAATGGTTTAAAGGGGGCCCAGGGATTTACACATGCAGAATTGCCCTGAAATGTGGCAGAAGCTACATTTGGGCCTAACATCAACATTCTGAATCTGCCTAAATTTGACAGCAAAAGTCTTTTCATAATATTGTTGATTCAAATGATATAAAAGGAGAATCAAAACCCATTCTGATTTTCTGAAATAACAGATATCCCCAGTCCCAAATTCAGTGCGAACATAGAGGCAATGAAATTCTGTAAAAAAACTTGTCTTATCTGAAGCAAACATAGTGAGACTCTGTAATACGGCAGCTCATCTTTGAAATTATTAAGTAAGGAGACAATGAAAAAATTCTTTTCATGAATTTTGGCACAAGCCCATTCATCAGGGTATTAACATATTACTTCTAGTTCGAGTCTATTCCTAAGTAAAATGTATGAAGGAGTATTTCAATGACCTGAAGAAAGGCAAGAGCTCTCAAGAGAATTTGTATTTAGCTTTCTCACCAAGTGCGCATTATCATGGCTTATCTTTTTGACATGAGTGAAATGTTTCACATGAATCCAGTTCTCAGATCTGTGCAATATTTCCACAAACCATTAACAAGGAGAAATGGGAATTAAAATTTCATAGTACATTTACCAGTCTTGTTGAATACTTTATTTTTCTTAAAATAAACACCAACACAAACAAACAAAAAAACCCCAACCTTTTACTAGAGCAGAGAATTATGTTCTTGTCTCACTAAGCAGACCTGGTAATCTTCTCCTTAATATTTCATATTTGTATTTCTTCAAACAAACAAACAAACAAACAACAGTAGAAAACACTTAGGTTTCACTCCTATTCCACATAGAACACAAGCTTTTTGTTGTGTTGGTTTTGTTTGTTTTTTTTTTAATATAAATAAAATATATTAAAAGATTAATGAAGGTATTTAATATTTTGTTTTCTGGAAGTTTTTGGTTATCCATTTGAAATACAGAAGGTCCTTTTCTGACACTTTATGGCACACAAATACTTTGTATCATGTGGTCGCTTCTGCTACACTGTGAAATTCAGACATATAACATGAATTTACATAATAAATATGACATGACCTTGATGGTATGAAGGTGTTATGCCTCTTGCAGAACTGTGATTAGAAAAGACCTTATCAAATACTTGCATTAAACTGCAAATCTTGTATTTGAACTGACTGTGAAGGAAAATATTCAACTGTATTATTTATAAGCATACTTGATATTTTTGTTGCAAAATAACTTTTTTTTTTTTTTTACTAAGAGAAAAATCATTAAGGCTTTAAAAAATATAATTACTCTATATAATGAGTAAAAAGGGATCCCTTGTCCTTTTGTCCACTTACACATGAGAGAGGGAACTGTTGTTCACTGGTTCAGTTTTTGTTGACATTACAGGAAAAAATGTTTCACTTTACTGATATTCCAGTGAAAACCTGCAAGAAGTTTCAGTGAGAAGCGAGAAGGGTAGTCACTTATTAATCAAGCAATTTTTTTTGTAAAAACAATACATGTTAAGGGATCTTTAGAGGCCAGAAAGAAATCTCTGCTGCTGCATTGTGTGCTACATCCTCTCTGACTCCCTATAAATATTCTTGTGCAACGTTATCAGAAAGAGTTATGGCCTCCCTTGGGCGGCCACCCACAGAAAATCAGATCAGTTTACATGACTGCTAGTAGGGAAAAAATGTTTTAGCTAAGAAGTCTGTGGAAAGTCTGTCTCATTTGTTCTAGACACCTTTCTCAAATTCAAATGCTTTACTTCCAGACAGCTAAATTTCTTCAACGCTTAACCTAAATTCCCTAAATTCAGAAAGGAAGAATGAGGACCAAATGTTTTATCTATCCAAAAGAGATAGTAAGGAATGGTGAGAGGGAAAATACTGAAATGTAAATATCAGCTACTGTAGTTCATAGCTGTGATGCACAATGGGGATGCCAGCTGCCAAGATGTTTTTGCCTCCCCATAAGCATAGCTCATATGTGTTGTTTGTAACAAGTGCAAACTATTATCTGACACACTCCAAGATGGGCAGAGAGAAACCTTGTGAAGTTCAAAGAGGACAAGTGTAGGGTACTGCATCTGGGGAGGAATAACCCCATGCACCAGTACAGGTTGGGGGCTGACCTCCTGGAGAGCAGCTGTGTGGAAAGGGACCTGGGAGTCCTGGTGGACAACGGGGTGACCATGAGCCAGCAATGTGCCCTGGCGGCCAAGAAGGCGAATGGCATCCTGGGGTGCATCAAGAAGAATGTGGCCAGCAGGTCGAGGGAGGTCATCCTCCCCCTCTACTCTGCCCTGGTGAGGCCGCATCTGGAGTACTACGTCCAGTTCTGGGCTCCCCAGTTCAAGAAAGACAGGGATCTGCTGGAGAGGGTCCAGCAAAGGGCTACGAAGATGATTAGGGGATTAGAACACCTCTCATATGAGGAAAGGCTGAGGGACTTGGGTCTCTTTAGTCTAGAGAAAAGAAGATTGAGGGGGGATCTTATTAATACTTACAAATACTTAAAGGGAGGGTGCCAGAGGGATGGGAGCAGTCTTTTTTCAGTGGTGCCCAGTGATAGGACGAGGGGTAATGGGCATAAACTTGAACATAGGAAGTTCCATCTTAACATGAGAAGGAACTTCTTTACTTTGAGGGTAGTGGAGCACTGGAACAGGCTGCCCAGAGAGGTGGTGGAGTCTCCCACTCTGGAAATATTCCAAACCCGCCTGGACACTGTCCTGTGCAACCTGTTGTAGGTGATCCTGCTCTGGCAGGGGGGTTGGACTAGATCATCTCCAGAGGTCCCTTCCAACCCTGACCATTCTGTAATTCTGTGATTTTTTTTTTTTTCCCATTATTAATTTCTAAGTACATTTCCCCCCCCTGTGTTTTTAGGTAATACTTTTCAGAACTATTTGCTGACCCTTTTCAAAAGCTGTTCATTTCAGACACGCTTAGTTCACAGTGCTTTGTTATCCATGCTGTTTTATGTTTGCAACAATGTTCTTTACGTATAGTACTACTTATTGCTTGCTGAGCATTTAAGCATTTATTTTCAGAACATCTTTAAGCTTGGTAGAAGGATCGTCTTCATAATGTATTCAGTTACTGCAGATAGGGACAACATTAGAATCTCATTAGAATAAATTTATAAAATAAAACAATTGCAAGAGACAGTCTAGACTGGTTCAAAGTAATTGTGTAAAAGTTAATAATGACTTTAAAAGGATGGCAAGGATAGAGAAAGAAAGAAAGAAAGAAGTTGAAGTAGTTGCATACATAACAAAGGAGATTATAAAAAGTAGAATATTTTCTTTCATAAATGGAACATAAAACCTGGCAAGGAAAACTTAAAGCTATAAGACTGTACAAAAAAAGGTTTTCATGAGCAACTTGCTATAGGCATTAAAACTAATATTAAAAACTTCTTCCAGCACATCAGAAATAGAAAATTTTCCAGAGAGCTGACAGGGGTGATAGATGATCATCTCAAAAATGGAACACTGAAGGAAAGATAAAACATAATAGAAAAGCTAACTGAATTATTCGTATTAGCATTCACAGCAAAAGAGTTTAGGGAGACGCCTATTCCATATTCTGTCTTTATAGGGGAGAATCTAAGCAAATACCACACAGTTACATGTTAATAGTATAGTTTTAGAACAAATCAATAAAAGGCATAGAACTACATTATTTTACTCAAAAGTTATAAAAGAAATCACATATGAAATTACCAAACTGTTAACTGGTATGTTAACTATCACCTAAATTGGCCATATTTTCAGGTGATAGGTAGGAGACAAGTAAGGAAATGATTTTTAGAAATGGCTTTAGTGTGAATGTGAGGCAAAGACTGGTGGGGAAAACAAGGAAAATCATTTTAAAGTGTAATACAGAACAGAATTTGTATATAAATGCAGAAACAGAGTATATGGGAAAAATCAACACTGATTTTTATATCAAGAAGTTATGTTTTAATAATCTTTCGGAGTGCTCTGAAGGAGTCAATAGTCATTCAGATAAGCTTGGTATTATTGATAGAATGAACTTGGTTTTTCAAAAAGCTTTTGACTTTGAAAGTTGCTCTCCTAAGACACTTTAGGGAATTAAACTGTTACAAGACTTTAGATGTAAAATTTATTGCCTTCTCACAGATTAGCAACTCTATTGAAGGAAAGAAAGGGAAACAACAGACAAATTTTGCAATAGAAAGAAGCATTAGTGGTGATCTGTACTGAAAATAGTCCTGTTCATCATACATGTAAAATCATGTAAAAAACAGGATGAATCACAAGGATAATTCTAGTATTACAACAGCAAGTGAGTTCTAATATTACAACATCTTCAATATAATCAAAAATAAAGTAAACTACAGTCAAATGAGCTGATGAAAAGAAATTGCCATGAATTCAAATGATGGATATATAGAGAAAAGCCTTTCTAGCTCTACTTACCTTAGTTACCGACTTTAGAACTGAATAGTACAGTTACAGTTATATTGATGTTGTTAAAAAAAAGGAGGAATGAGAAGAAACATTAGGACTCTGACTGTTAACTTATTTCACAACTTTGTTTTGGACCATCTAAAGGAAAAAAAAAAGGCATAGGGGGAAGCTAGTTCTGAGGACTGTGAATGTGGTGGGTTTTGATATTAGTTATCTTTTGAGCTAGGAATTTGAATGTTGTTCTATTTCATTTACCAATATAGACATGGTGAATCATAGAATCATAGAATGGTTTAGGTTGGAAAGGACCTTGAAGATCTTTGAGTTCCAACCCCCTGCCATAGACAGGGACACCTCCCACCAGACCAGGTTGCCCAAGGCAATGTCCAGCCTGGCCTTGAACACCTCCAGGGATGGGGCCTCAACAACCTCTCTGGGCAACCCGTTCCAGTGCCTTACCACCCTCAAAGTGAAAAACTTCTTCCCAATGTTTAATCTAAACCTGCCCTCTTCCAGTTTATATCCATTCCCCCTTGTCCTATCACTACATGCCCTAGTAAAAAGTCCTTCCCCAGCTCTCCTGTAGGCCCCCTTTAGGTACTGGAAGGCCACAATAAGATCTCCCTGGAGCCTTCTCTT
>NW_009646636.1:2301351-2366266 GCF_000708025.1 Charadrius vociferus
CCCTTGAGTTTGACACTGTCTACCAGCCCCTCCTTGTTGGTAAGGACAAGATCCAGCATAGCTCCCTTCCTCATTGGTTCCTCAACCACTTGGAGAAGGAAGTTGTCCTCAATGCAATCTAAGAACCTCTTGGATTGCCTATGCCTGGCCATGTTACTCTTCCAACAGATGTCAGGGTGGTAGAAGTCACCCATGAGGACCAGGGTCTTGGAACATGATGCTGCCCCTATCTGTCTATAGAGGGCTTCATCCACTCAGTCCTCTTGGTTGGGTAGCCTGTAGCAGACCCCCACTGTAATATCCCCTGGCCCCAATCTCCCTTTAATCCTGACCCATAGGCTCTCCGTTGGCTCTTTATCTATCCCTGGGCTGAGCTCCATGCATTCCAGCTGCTCGTTAACATATAAGGCAACACCGCCCCCTCATTTCCCTTGCCTGTCTCTCCTGAAGAGCCTGTAGCCTTCAGCCTGGCAGCACTCCAATCATAGGAGTCATCCCACCAAGTTTCCACAATACCAATGAGATCGTAGCCTTGGAGGTATGTGCACATCTCTAGCTCTTCCTGTTTGTTCCACATGCTCCGTGTGTTTGCATAGAGGCACTTCAGCAGTGCCTTCATTGAGGCTGACTTGGCTGGAGCAGCTGTAATTATTTTGTGCTGCTCTCCAGGCGGTAGTCCTTTGCCATGTGTTAATGGTGCCTCCCCACTGGCTCCTGTTTGTCCAGGAGCTCCTGAGCATGCTGCAGTATAGCCAGCACCAGGTCCTCACCAGCCCCCCTTTCCTCTTTTCTTGGCATAGCATCCCTTGGCTGGTCATGGGCAAACCCTATAATACCCCCTTCCCCCAGTGAAAATCAGTTAATATTCCTCAGAAAGATATCTTACAGATAGCCTCAATAGTTCTGTGAAAGCATATGCTTAATTGTTGGTAGCAACAAAAAGGACATAAGAATCAGGAGTTACTAGTTAAGTAATAAACAAATAGCTATGCCATTCTGTATTTTGCTGTATCATCCTGTAATTCCATGTTTCATTCAAGGATATTAATCTCAAAAGTAATTTAGTAAAACTGAAGATATTAAGTAGAGGCAACAAGGGCATTTGGATGTATATTATGGCTTCCATATGATATGGTATTAAAATGAATTAACATAAAAAACAATTGAAAGAAAATATGATTATAGGCCATAAAATTGTAACTGGCAGGCACAAGGTAAATAATAAAAAACTTGTTCATTATTTCTTCTTACACAAGAGTTAGGGGACCATGTAAGGTTATCATGTTGGTGGTGTTGTTCTATTAAACTGTCTTTATCTCAACCTATGAGTTTTTTTTACTTTTCCCCTCCTTTTCTCCCTCTTCTCCCTACCCTACCTGGGGGGAGAGTGAGAAAGCGGCTGTGTGGTCCTGGTTGCTGGTTGCTATTAAACCCATTATTTACAAAATTATTTTCAATTTGCACCCCATTATTTAAAAAAAAGAAAACTTATGGTATGCCTCTAGATCTGCTGCTTCTTTTGCTGATGCCTTAACAATGATCTGCATTACTTCTGCCACATCTCATCTGAAATCTTTTGCTCTGGCTGATAAGCAACCATTCTGTTGCCTTCCTTGGAATTTGGTTTCTTAAAGAGGTTGGGAAGACATGCAAACAAAGTAGAGAGATGGAGTGATGTCCTGAGAAGAAGTTCCAGTTCACCATACTGTAGCCCAACAATTCCTGCCCAGTGGAAAATGATTGTACAGTCGACACAGTAAGACAATGAACCTCACTTGATCCCAGGGGCAGGAACACTGCATAAGGCAGGCAACTGAGACTTTTGACATAGTCTGTTTTCTGACTGATTCAGGAAATTTAGGACAGCGATGCTCAGTATCTTCAATAGCATAAATTACTTTTCACTTGGCTTCACCAAAACCTGCAGGTAATAACAACGCTACTTTCTGCTTAGGGCCTTATCGGTTTCCCTGTGATGAGCTGTAGCATTTTAGACTTGCATTTTGAATGGTATTTTTTGAGTGAGCTGTAATAATTCTGCTTAAAAGATTAATCACGGTAACTACAAAGCTTGATTGTTTCTGTATTGTGCTTAGAGAACTGCAAAATATAAAAATGCTTAAAAGAAAAAAAATATCAATGAAGATTAAGGAAAGACAACAGTCAAAATGGAGGAGAAATAGTTAAACAGATTCTCAAACAAACAAACAAATAAAAAAACCCCACCAGCACCCCCAAAACTGTTAAACAACAATAAACTATTAAAATAATCGGTTTGTTAACTGTTAGGTTAACGTCCCTTGACACTTGAAACAGTGAGTGTTCAATAAACATGCTAGTCTTTTGTTGACTCATTAATATATTGCAATGTACTGTAACCTATTTTTTGTTAGATTTTTATTAGGATTTTTAATTGTTTCTATAGAGTATCAGAAGCTAATAACAGCTTTATTCAGTGGGTCCATTGTGTTGTTACACTGTGCCTATATTTTATGCCTGTATGAGAAGTATGTTTCATATCTTATGCTGCTCCAGCTGTAGGAAAATTCTTAAAAATATGTTTCTTTGTGCCTGATACGTGTTGCAGGACTACCTGTGTCTCTGAATTCCAAATAGGAAGACGAGCATATGCTCTGGTTGCAACGCCTGTGCTACATAATTCACAAATTAATCTTCATAAGGTTAAAAAATTATTGGGGGGGGAACCTGACAGAGCTTTCATGCTTAAGACTCTGGGTTGTGTTACACTTTGCCTAGATGGACTGAAAATGCCTTAGTCTTTAATTAAATATCTTTGAAGTATCTCTGTCTCTGATATTTCTCAGATTTGTGTTCTTCCCCCCAGCCCCACCCCAAACTCTTCACAATGAAGACTCATAATTAAAAGCTCTGTCTTACTATAAAACATGCTTTTTTTTTTTTTTTTCCCCCACACATTTTTCAATTTTGTAGCAAGAATATGTTTTTTTGACAGTTTGAATGTGTTGGTAGTATAACAGGGGAGAAGGTGTTTGCACCACCTCTGGTGCCCCTGCTCATCAATTCCTCAGCTTAGTGTTGAAGACAATAAACCCAAGCTGTGCAAGGGCAATTTTTTAAGTTCCTGTTTCGTTCAGTTTGGTAGAAGAGTCTCCCATAAGCTAGAAAAATACCTTACTGACAGTGGTAGTTATTTATCTTTCTCCCATTTTTACTATGAATGTGGAAAAAAAAAACCAAAAAAACAAAAAAAACCCAACATATTTTCCTTGAGAGCAATACTGATCTTTGAAAAGTTTTGGCTTGTTAAGCCAGTTCTTCTTAAAAACAAATAAACAAAACCTCCAAAAATCAAATTTCAAATAGATTTTCTGACTAACTGTCAGAAAGTATCTTTTCCTCACTTCTGTATTTTGATTACCACTCACAGTGCTTAGAAGTTTCTCTTATGTTTCTAATTTCACAAGATCACAATTTTTTGGGTTTTACTCCTTCAAACGAAGGGTTTAATAATGAAGGAAATCAGGGAAATTACTTGATGTTTCATCAACTACGAATGATGATGTTTCATCATACCACGAGTATGAGAAAGTAGAGAAGAAAATATTGCACAGTAGCCTCTTCTTCCCAGCTGCATCCTGACCACATGTATGCAAGTTTTTAATGACAGCCACCATTGTCATATTGTCCCTCACCTGTCACTGTAGAACTTCTTTCCAACAGTAGTAGCTGTGACCTATGGAGCACCCATTTGAAGCAATTAGAGCAACTGTGCCTTTCTGTATCACTCTCTTTTTCCCAGTCTCCCATGATACTGAAAATCATTTGTAGTAGAAATGAAGCTCTATTAATTAGCTGCCTCTTTGTTCATTCATATCTTCTACTCCTCGACCTGTTTAGCAAGGCATACGTTGCTGGATATTACTGCATCAGCAGATGGAACTCTTTATACTAACTTGGTGAGACATAAATAGTCAAATTTGTGAGCAAGAGGTGCTCACAAATGGAGCTCCCACTGGAGCACGAAGCCCCACAAGGCTAAGTTCTGAAACAGAGCTTTGCTATTTCCAGTTGGGATAGCACAGAATTAATAAAATTTTAAATGTCTGTCTTACACATGAAATAGGTGAATTTAGCATTAAAAAATAGCTCAGCGCCATTGCTTGCTTGAGACTATTAATTTCATTAAGGTGTTCCCTTGGACCATACAGGATAATCAGACTTTGATTGTAACTGTGTAAGTGTGCCATTATTTTTTTTTTTTCCTTAGGGGAAAAGACTAATGGATAATATAATTATAATAAACTGCTATGCAGTAGTATTTACTATCTTTCTAGATACTCACAGAGACAAGGAATGCTCCACAGAACAATCATAGCTCAGTCACAAAAAACTCATGATCAGACTACCCTGGAGTTACTTCACATTATTCCAATTTTCGTACATAGGAACTCATAAGTAACATTCTTGAACACAGGAAATGTGATGTTAATGGTGAATACCGTTAGCAATAAGATAAACAACTTATTATGAAAATGGTAAAGAAAGATGAGGAAGATATGGATTGCTTCTTCATTATTTTTTCAAACTATTGCAATATTTAAGAAACTCCAATCAGAGTAAGGAACTTGAGACAGGGTGGATAACCAGAAGACTACTATTTTCCGTAATAATTTATTTGAACTAAAATAAAAACACGACATATTTTTCTCCTTGTGATGAAAATATAATCAAAATCTGTTTTGAATTGCCATATTATTCCCCTAGCAATTCTGTATTGGGTGCAGAATGATTTCATCTGCCAAACTGATGAGAAGACTATGAAACAGAACTATTCTTTCACTTCTGCCTCCTCACTGGTTTCACTGGGTCTCTTAAAGTAATTCAAGGGTCAGTAGTGAGGCACAAAAAAATTGGGACATAACTAGTGGATCTGTAAAATGGTGAATTTGGGAGTGTTAATGCTCCACACTCAAAAAATTACCAGATATATTTACCTATTTGCAAATTTCTATTATTTAACATAATCATAACAAAACTAAGACATATGGTGCATCTCAAAAAAAACCACCAGAATTTGTAGACATGATCATGTAATAAAATACTCCCTGTTTACATCTCCTATTATATTTCACTTTGATTTAAAGTTCAGTGACAAACAGGATTGCATTTTGCAGTGCTGATTAATCTAGATTTAGGCAGAGATTTTGGTTCCGGTTCCCAAGGCTACATTAGAGTGAACATACAAAGGATATAAAATACTCAAAAGGAAAGTAAGTTTCCCGCATGCGGGAATGAGAGCTAATGCATACAGTAGCATTGTTTGTGCCAGTGAAATCGACTTGGCTGAATTCCTTGCTGAAGGTAACCACATCTGCCAGCATGTTAAATATCAAAATATAATACATAAAATTAATTAAGAAAAATATCACTCTATAAAAAGGATTCATCCAGAAGCTTATCGTTTAAGCTGGATGATATGGATGCATAGGCACGACTAGTCCCACTATCAACATTTCCATAGCTATATAGAGTGACTGAAGAAACACAAACAACATTAAAATAGTTTGTTGGGTTTTTTGTTGTTTTTTTTTTCAGTACGGTTCCCCTTCCCTTAATCCTCTTTTTGACAGCTCAAATTGAAAACATGTTGTACCTTGTCTGCAGCTGATGTACAGCAGGTATTGTGTCAAGATGCAAGGCAGCTGTAAGAGGTTGTGCAATTGCTGCAAGGGGAATGGAAGGGAGCAGGAGCAGCTGTCGCTGCAACATTTGTCTCTTGTCAGGAATTCAGAGAAAACTGTATAAAATAGTGTTAAATATTGCTATTTTGGCCCGTTTCACTTTGAATGCTGTAAAAACTGCTTATCCACACAGTTAGTGCAATCCCTGCCCAATACGTCCACTGTGCAACAATCTTCACTCTGCTTCTCAAACTGTACCACAGACATACTTATTATTCCCATGGAGTTTATGGGTTTATTTAATTCCTGTTGGGTTGCTCAATCTATTATAGGGGGTTAGGATCAGAGTTTTCACAAATATCATATTCAAATGTGAAGGCTAATAATTTTACGATATTCAAAGATTTAACAAAAAAAAACCCTAAAGCAGTTCTAACAAATAATCAAGTAGACACAAATATTCAACAAATAGATTGATTGGTAGAAATGATTTGATGCTATCCTCTTTCTACCAACACTATATTAACATTTATTTGCTTTTGGTTTTGTGTTTGGTTTTGGTTTTTTTTTTTTTTTTTTTTTTTCACTTTAATTTTCTGTGTCTATATACTCTGCCCCAATTGCAACCATATTGACTTGAAGTAATTTTTCAACTTTCTATTCCGAACACTTTATGTTTTAAGGTTAATAATGCTAACATATTTCCCTTTTTATTAGGAGCAGAGTTTAAAATCAAGTCTAAAGTTTAAGCATCAAACCTTTTCATTAACAGATAAAACTCCTACTTCAGTCTTGTGTCTTTTACTTGTTGCCATTTTCTGTTGACCAAACAAAAGAAGCTCTTTCCAAAACACCAGAAAGAGCAATCAGCCTTTGTAATTTGTGTTTTAACTCTAGATACCCCAAGTCTATTATCTAGTGAGGACCAAGATGATTGTCATTACTGTAGCTCGATTCTCACTGTTGCACTGTGTTAGAAAAATGGAAACACAGGGGTAATGATAATGCTTTAAATTTCCTGAACAATAAGTAAGTTTCACCCAGCAACCAAGCACGCTGTAATTTTGTGAACCATTTTGTAAATGGTGCATGTATGCCTTAGCCTCAACAACAATCCTGATGTATTTTTCAGTATCTCTATTTCTGCAAATTTGTTCTAAAATGTAAAAGATCATTGTATTAGAAGGAATTGTAACCTTTTGATCTAAACACACTTTTGCATGTCAAAACAATATACATATCTTTTTTCAGTCAGACTCACAGTAAGATGAACTTGGTCTCAGCTTTTTCCTGATAGGAATGCTTCTGGTGCAATGTCAATGGGAAAACTCTGTGGGTTTTTTTTTTTTTTTTAATTCTAAAAAAAAAAAACAAACCAAAAACAAGCAACCCAAACCAAACAAACCCCAACAAGTTGGAGGGATGTGAATTGTACATTTTACTAAGTAAGTGTCAGAATTAATGCAGTTTTAATAATTGTGTAATACACGCAGAGAACAGTGGTTAAGTATGTCTTTCTGCCTTGGCATATGGCTGCTGTCTGTATTTAGTTGGATATCTGAATACATGTATTAATATACACTCCCAAAACATCTGACTTGCATTTAGTTGTCTAAAGGCATTTCAAGTCTTTTGCTTTTAATTCACATACACATTAGGCTTGGTATGCTCCTTTCAGTTCACACTTCAGTATAAATTTTGAAGGCGATAACATTTTAATATATCATCCCATAAGTATTGCAGAAAAAAAGATGGAAAATAAGGAAGAAAACAGCTATTTTACACTGCATCTGGGGTATATTGATTTCTTTCTATAGCACATTTTATGGGATCCAGCAGTGTCTCTTCACATCTACATTACAGAGATCTACTCAGGATATATGGGATATTGACAGTGAATATTGGGTTAGAGGAGTTACTTAAATTGTAGCTATGTGTAAATACAGATAAGTGTCGTGTAAATATAAGTGAATGACACGGAATCCTATCTTGCCCTTAGTTTCGTCAAGTTGTGGATCGTTAACTCTTCCTATGATAAATTTGTCTGAAGGTCCCCTACTTAACGGTTTTGGTATATATTTAAATGCCTGTGGGCACTTTCCACTGATTGAAGGAAAACAGAGATTATGGAATCTATGTCTTGAAAATATCTGGGGGGAAAAAAAAATCATCTGGATTTAAAATATTCTGTCATTTGTGTGTGTAGAACAGCTCTCATGGTTTAACCCTGGTAGTCAGCTCAGGCCCACATAGCCCCTTGCTTACTCCCCACCAGTACAATGGGGAAGAGAATGGAAAGGGTAAAAGTGAGAAAACTAGTGGGTTGAAACAAAGGCAGTTTAATGGGGAAAATAAAAGCTGTCAGTGCAAGCAAAGCAAAATAAGGAATTCACTCAACACTTCCCATCGGCAGGCAGGTATTCAGCCATCTCCAGGAAAGCAGGGCTCCGTCACTTTTAACAGTTACTTGGGAAGAGAAACACCAGAAGTCCAAATGAATCTCCCCTCCTCCATCTTTCCTCCTTCTTCCCCCAGCTTTTATTGCTGAGTATGATGTCATATGGTATGGAAAATCCCTTTTGTCTGTTGGGGTGAGCTGTCCCGGCTCTATCCCCTCACAGCTTCTTGTGCACCCTCAGCCTGCTCGCTGGCAGGGCAGCATGAGAAGCAGAAAATACCTTGATGCTGTGTAAGCACTGCTCAGCAATAGCTAAAATATCCCTGCATTATCAACACTATTTTCATAACATATCCAAAACAGAGCACGATAACAGGTACTATGAAGAAATTAATTCTATCACAGCCAAAACCAGTACAAGCAATGAGTTTATAATAAAATATAGTCTGTTTTACATTATAGGGTTTGTGAACAAAATAGGTAATTGGGCAATGACACAATTAGAGAAAAATTGACTTGCTGTGCTTGTACTAAAATTTTTATTCTGCATATGCTCTGTTAATAAAAGGAGAAATCTAAAAGAAGGGAGACATTTAAACTTCTACTAAGTTTGATGTCTGGTACTACTATCCATTCATCCAGTACAACCCATAATAATAATAAAAATCTTTATTATTATACAAAGACCGACTCTTCATAGATATGTTGCCAAAATTCAATTTATCCTTGGGAAAATAACCCCCCAAAACCCAAACCAAACCCCTGCAAGGCAGGAGCTGATACTTAAAACGGTTCCTCTGTTACAAATACAATTAAGGGAAAAACAGGAAAGGGAAGTTTTCTATGAAGAGAACATCAGAAAGGTGTAGCTTCTTGGAAAAACGAAGGCTGAAAATGCTTGTATACAAATAAACCCAGGAATTAAACACACAGACAAGAGCTACTTCAGTTAGATGAAATTTTTTGCAGAAGAAAAAGTAATATGACCTCTCTGCAAGCAAAATTAAGTGGAAATTTTAAGAAAGCTTCTGAACAGATCAGAGAGCATCTGGAATGGATTTCCAGATTGAATGTTCTCCAGTTTTTACAATAGATTATATTGTATGCCACTACTTATGTATTTTCCTAGGGGGGAAAAAAAAACCAAACCGAACCAAAACAAAACAAAAAAAACCCAACCCAAACAAACAGAAAGTATATTATTATTACTTTGTTTGCTTTGCTTTTTATGAGGTAGACATTACTATTCAAGATATACAAGAAATACAAAATACAGAAACACCCAAATACAAATTATTATTTCTTTTTTAATTGTGTAGAAGAGGAATATTTGTGAAGTTTTTAGATGGATTTTGGTTTTGGAATGGAGGTAACTAGAAGTACATACTATATGCTACTGTTTTGACAGTAGTCTTTATTCAAGTAAATCAAATATTGCAGAATGCCCTTAGCGCAAATGAGAATCTGTGGTTTTTATAATCATGTAGGATTAGCCACTAAATAGGAATTTTAAAGACATCAGTGGCCTCAGTCCTGAAGTTCAAAAGAGATCATATTGTTAGATGAGAAGTCTTGTTCATATTTTATTTATGGCATTTATACTTTCGATGATGCATCACTCTTGGAAAAATTGCATTTAATTTGCTCAACACTAGTTATACCCAAAATTTATAGTTACACTTTGGGAATGTTTAAAGTGTGTGTGTTTATGTGTATATTTATATATATGTGTGTGTGTATTATATTTAACATTCATTCTTGTTAGATGAGAAAAATAAATGTAATTTTTATACAGAAAGTATCTGCAAAATGATATCAAAGGAACGTTGAAAAATGAAGACAGCTTTCTTAGAGGAATGGTTATGATAAGTTTTATGGTGTTAACGCTAAAAATGCACTATTAGTTTTTAACTATTCCTAATTGATTCACAGTTTAATAGTTTGTACCTTAAATATCTCCACACATGAAGGAAATCTGTAAAATTCTTTGTTTATTTTATAGTTTTCTATTGTTACATATGCTTCTGTGGAAAAATTTTAAGGAGTATAGATACTTCTGAAAACAAATAAGGAAAAAAATAAGTTTGTTGTAATAGCCTAATATTATCTCCTCTCCTGCCATCTTTTTATTTATTTTTGTCTCCAAGTTTGTGGGGTTTTGTTTTGTTTTGTTTGTTTGTTTGTTTGTTTGTTTTTTGTTTTTTTTTTTTAATAAGAAATGTTTTACTTGCAAAGGCTGACTTGTGGAGCTGGAATCAAGGGAGATGATAAGACTTGGCTAATATACCAGATCTTCAGAAACTATGAGCTATTAAAAAGTCTAAAATTCCAGGTCCAGAAGTAAGTTGTTTGCTTAAACTTTGATGGGATTTGTTTTTAAGACTGAAATTATTTAGCAAAAAGGAATAGCAACTCAGTGGAAGTTATTGCAGTATTCTGTGACACACATATACATTTACATAAAATAACTGGAATCAATATAGTTGCATCACATGACTGTATACCAGAATGTATCATTAAGAAAGGTGAAAGTCTGATTCTGAAATAGTGATAATAGCAAAAATGAACGCTTGCATTTACATGGGTAGTTCTGCCGTTAATTACCGATAAATTTTTGCTCACCTTCATTCCGTGGCTAAAGACTGATAAGGTTCTACAAAGAATTAACAAAAACAGCAAAGAAGACATGTTGCTGTTGTAAACATAAAAGAGTGTTCAAACCTGGACTCAGAGATAAGGAGCCAAAGGCAGCTACTCAGACAGATGAGTCTTTAAAATAAACAAAGACGTATTTGTTCAAGCACAAATCCTCTAAGTGTCTGCACTTCTAATGGCTAATGTAAACTTTTGAGTGGATTTCAAAGCAGCACAGTGACGCACAGGGGACTGTAGGTGGCACCTGGTTTGAGCTCATTACAACTGAAAGCCATCCACGGGAGTTTAGAAAAGAGCACTCCCAATTTGTTGTATGATGATTCCCAAAATCTTCTCATGTCAGAGCATGTATTATTCTAGCATCAATAAAATATTGCCTTTGTGATTGTTTTTCCTTTTCCTGCTTTCCCTCTCTTTCTCCCCTTCTGGATTCCTTCTTTTTCCACAGTAGTCTTTTCCTCTCACTTTTGTAAAGTTATCAGTGAGACTTTCAAAAGGTCATACCAACTCTTGTTTTCGTCTAGGTTGGGCTGTTGGTTTCAGCAGCACCATTTGACAGTGAATGTCTCTGAATTATTCACAACTGTACAGACACCTATTGGAGATGCCCAGTTGAGCAATACAGTCCCAGTAGGTCTTGATTCTGAAAAGCAGAAATAATTAGGCAATTCCAGTGAGTATTTCTCAACTCTTATGACCTGGAACATTTTTTTTAATTTTTTTTTCAGCCCTCTGCAGGCCTTACTGGCCCTGTCCACCCTCCTCTGTGGCTTCCAATGACCCTTCCACAGCCCAGGACCCTATTTCAGCTCAGTCCAGAGGCCTCAGTCCCTGTTCCAGCAACACCATAGCAATGCCAGCCTCCAGCTCCTCACAACCCTGCCCTGCTCGGCCATGGGCCCTGCTGAGTCCGTGTTATCACCACATTGTACTGAACTCGTTATTTCTATGCATTACAAAAGTGTAGCAATACTTTTCTGAATGTGCTTGCTGCTTTGTCTGAGAACACCTCCAGTACAGCAGTTGTTCAGGGTTACCAAGCAGCCAAGGGATATCTTAACTCAAGAATATAACATCTTCATTTCATAGAGATATTTTTACAAACTTTGGTTCTTTCCAAAAACTTTTGAATGGCAATCTTGCTTTCCAATTATTATGATTAACCATATAAAAAACCTGTATGTCTTAGGGAAAAAAAAAATAAACAAAAACAACACACACACACTAAAGATATGTCCCAAACAGTTTCATTCTTTAAGTTACTTCCTCCCATTCCAAATTTTCTCACTGATTGTCTTCTGCTTCTAAATGTGTGCCTATTTCTTTTATTTAGTACAAACTCTTTAAAAATAGGACACCTTCTGAGATCCTAAGCATTTGGATATTGAAGACATTATACTAAGGGTATTACCTTAACTGACCACTGTTTTCATCTCCAAGGTATAATTAATTTGACAAAATCCCCACAGATAAATCAGAACACAGGAATAATCCTTAAATAGGTCAGAGAAATGTCTCTGTATTAGCTACAAAGGGCACAGTGATTAATAACCTCAGATTACATAAAAAGAATGTCACCTTGAATGCCTATAAATTGTATTAAATAAAATCGAGTTCTGGATGTATTAAAAATGTATTATAAGTGGGCTTTTTAATTCTAAAGTAACATCCACTCACTGCTGCAAATGAACATGCTCCCTTTAAGTTTCAAACTCTATTTGAAGTTCTGCCCTCAGAGTGTACTGTTAAAACTTAAATCTGTATATATTACAAAGATATTGGTAATTATCAGTTTTCCCTGTGGTTCTTTACAACCAAAAACCTGGCATAATTTGTTTGAAACAAATCTATCTTGAGACAATTACAGTTTCCTGTATTGCACTTAAAAATTGTAAGTAGGGTATAGAAATCCTGAGCCTTGCAGTCTATGTGTGTTCATTTATGCAATTCTTTGTTCCTTTCTGTCATGGCTAGCGCAATAATTTATTAGTAGTAATAAAGTACAATGAATTTGTCAGTAGAATGCTGCTAGAGTGCGCATTTAAAATACTTTCAGCTGTTTCTGTGAAAGAAACCCAAAATCCTGTACAACCTGTTCCCTGATACACAATATCTAAAAGCCAGGATCAGATTTATAAGATTTCTATTGTAAATGTTTTGTAAATCCTAACCACAATGAGGCAGGAGGTCACAGGTGTAGGTAAAAGAGAAAGTGGAGAAACCACCTTATGAACTATGAATGTTTGGTGTCTTCTGAAAATGAACAAGGGAATCAGGAAAACTAGACAAGACAAAAACTTTCTTTTAAATTAACAATTCAGAAATTCATGTAGGATTTATTTCAAGAATTAGAAAGCTATATTTAGGTGTCTAGAAGGAGAGTTGTCTCCTTTTGGTCTTGAATCATGTTGGCCAGCACCCCCCAAATAATGTCTTTGGTATTCTGTGGCATCTAAAATGACACTAAATGCCTAATAACTAAATCTCCACTAATTACAAAGAGAACTCTTATGTCTAACACTATTTCCGGATAATAGCATGTCAGATGTAGTAGCTGAAACTTAGTTTCTTTATCTACATGTAAAAAATGAAATCCCACTGTATCAATCTCAGTCTGAATTCTAGCTTAATGTTTTTGTTTGTGCTTTATTTTGTTAGGTTTTTTTTTTATTTTATGAAATGTTAATTAACAAGATCAAATATGATAGTCCTTACTTAAGAACTTATTTGCTACTGAATTAAAGACTTATCTCTTGCTGAATCAGTACATTAAATATTTCTCCTCTGCTTTTGAATGGTTTTGATTTAATTGACTTGCTTGTCTATGTCTAAACAAATTAGAGCATATAGAAGTAAAGCCAAAAAAAATGTTTTATTCTTTCTTTTACCCCCAAGTTGTATCGCTAGGGTACTATACCCAAGAAATTGATGTTTTCTTCCTGAGTGACTGTAGCTTGAAAAATCTCTGAAACTATACTACAAAGAAGAGTACAAGTACAAAATTCAGGCATGAAAATATTTGACCTAAATCTTGGCCTACATAACTGACACTGGGGCATTTTCAAAAACAGAAGCTTAGTAGTAACTTTCCATCTGTAAATAAGTAACTGACTGATTTTCACCAGTACTGAGCATCTTCATTTCTTACCTGTTTTTATCTACTAAAAGGATGTATGATTCATCTGCCTCAAATAGGTACCTCCAAGTTGGATCTCGAAGTCTGTGTTAGCCACTCAAAATTCTTATAATCTGTGGAGAGAAATACATACATTCAAAAGGAAATTCATTCAATCATATGACAAGCAATATTAGAGGGATTAGATTATTATCTATAAGTAGCTATTTCCCTCTTTTGAAATAAAAGCATCCTTAAATAACTGTATCAGATTCAGAAGTTAGCCTTTTAGATACATAAAGCTAGGGTTAGTGTTAAACTAAATTTAAAGATTCTATTTTTAATGACATCTTACTGTGTTCATAATTAATATTCATCTGTTAGTATTGCTGCTCTGAAGCAACTTAAAACAAACAGCTCAATGTTATATTCATTTAGCTCAATGAAAATCCCAAGCTGACCTTTTTACTCAGATTTTTACAAAGACAATCTTTGCACTTAAAATTTATCATTAAAAACTTTTAAATAAATAATTCTCATTTATGAACTGTGAAACATAAAGGCAAGGAAAGGGTATATTTGATTCCTCAGTACTAAAAAGTGTGAAGAAAAACGTAAGGTCTTGCTGCAGGACTAAATTAAAACCTGGTTGGATGTGTCAAGAGATTTCAAAGGATCTCTTGGAACAGAAAACATTATGATCAGATGATGGAAATTTTTTTTATCAGCAGCTAGTATACAGAATTTCGGATCAGTGGAATTATACATGCAACATTGATAGAACCTGTGCGACTATGAAACCACCATACTGTTGGACAACAATGGGAAACTGTCTTGGTTTTCTAAGATTAACTCTTTTTTCTTTTGTAAACAGAACAGATAGCAATCTGTACAAGAACATCTGTGGGAGTGACTGAAGATATAAAACCAGTGCTGCATACTTTGCTAATTGTAGAAGGGGGACAGTAAAAGAAAATCCATACTGGAATATGGAGGTACAAGCTACATTACATTTGGCACAAGTAGATCACTGCCCGTCAATGAAATTATATTCCATGCTTTATATTTCAGTGAAGAAAAAAAAAAAAAATTATGCATTGTTCATTCTTTTTTAAAAATAAATTTGGTTAGATAGCTGAACCGAAAGTCAGACCTGCTCATATAGTTCTCAATCTTTCAGCCAAGTAATGTCTATATAATTCTGTTTTACTATTTTCCAGAGATTTCTTAATAATTTTTGCTTCTAGTGAACTTTCTCCCCTTTCTCTACAATCCTACTTTTGTTTTAGTAGCATGATGATCAGAATCAAATCAGTATTATCAATATTGAACATTCTTCTGCATATGTGCTGCATTGAATTTAGTGATGTTCCTTGCAGTATAACATCCTATATGAATATCAAAAGAAGCTCTTTAGCAATTCCAGGCAATTTATGAAAATGGCTAATAAAATTGTACTTAAAACTATAGCGCTTCATCACACACCTTCTAGTTACCTTTTATCTAATATACTGTTTATGTGTTCTTTTACCTTGAATTCAGATTTTGTTTTGCAATAGTATAAATGAATATTTTTTTTCAAAATACAGAACTGCAAAATACATATACTGATGTGCTTTCTCATCAGAATGTCTTAGTATCTGTAATAACAGAAGCAGTGGATAAAAACGAAACATTACTATTTTATGGGTATACTAGCTTCTTTCATAGTTAGAGACAAAGATAATAGACATTGTAGCTTAATATCCAAGTTTTCCTAAAATTAAAAATGGGATGCATACTCTCACCAGCCAAATGAAAATGAAGTTCAATTAGAATGATGGGTGAAAATGAGTATAGAATAGATTACTGAGAAAATTATAGCATAGGCCTATTACTCATATATTGCATCGAGAGTAAAAACACACTTGGAAGGGAATATACGAATGCATTTACTATTCAAGTGTGAGAATAAAATAATTTTGAAATAATTTTGAAATACTGATAAGTCAGCCGGGCCAAAACCATTGGTTACCTTTTTGTTCAGTAACTAGGAGAAAACAAAATATGGGTTGCTATAAATGCTGCACTAAAAGTAGAAGACAGGAAATCAAAGTATGCTAGCAACTGGCCTATTTTACTTAGATTATTCATAAGTTATAAAAAAATTAACAGGTCCTAAGAAATAGTTAGTTATGATGGAAGTTATGCAGAGTGCTTTTCATGTTACTTTGGTTCACAGAGTATTTTCAGCCTAAGAGAATAAAAAACTATTTTATGTCTAAATAATACAAGGAAAAAATAATAAAAAAAAACGTATTAGGTATTATCTGTGTTAAATACAATAATACAGTTTGCTGTATTATTGTATTGCTTGCCTCTGAAACACTATGAACCTTATATTTGCAGATTTTCAAGTTTATTGCTTAAAAAGTATTATTTGTGATAGAGGCTGTTTTATTTTATCATTGTTAAAATTCAAGATGACAGAATGCAAAGCCCATGAAAGCATCAGTGGGAAAAAAAAAAAAAAAAGACTGAAACAAGGTAGATTATTTTAAGGTAAAAAGTAGTAATAGATGAATGTGAGGACAGAAGGAAGAGAACAGAACTTTGTGGATGAGGAAAAAACATTCAATCTTTCTGTCAAGAAGTATGACCTCCTTTTGAAACATCTGATTATAGAAAGGGAATTAAATGTTCTGAACAGTCTGACATTTTGAAAGTGAATATTCACAATTCATAAACAGACAGATCAAAAAGAATAATTTACTGGATGAAGAAAAGAATCAGAAAAACTAGTAAGCAAGAGTTAATGGCTGTAGACCAAAACTAAACTTCAGCCTTACATTGGTGTATGGGGCACCACAACAAAACAGAAGAATGGTGAGGAGGAGTAGATTATGTTGACCAATTCACTCTCTTCTCTAGTTCACAGCTGGATGTCCCACTGCTTGAGGGCTTGGCAAGCATACAAACAAAGACAGATAATATTGCTATGCACAGATGTATAGAATAAGTATAAAATAGCTTATATTTAGTGCCTATATTTGGTACATACATAAATCACTTCACCGACAAGTCATTGTATGCTTATGCCAGAGGTGATGCAATCTCCCTTTAGGAAAACACTTTAGCAATTTGCAGTCACTGAAGCCTCAACCATGGCTACACAATCTGCCAGGCCTGGGTCTTCCCTGCTGCCTCCCTGCAGGGTAATCCCAGAGCTTCCCCCAAATGTGGGATTTGTGAGTATACAGAATAGAAGAACATTAATCTCAACATTGTTGTTTATTTCTAAAGGTAAATCCATTCCTGATACTGCACTCAACAACTGGTAAGAATGGAGAATAAAAGCCACAGTAACTGAGCCACTACAGAAAGTAAAATGTCAAGACTTTCAAAGTGCTTATTTTGAACTACAGAATGCAAAGAAGTAGAGAAAAAGTTAACCGATTTTTTTCTGAGTGAATCATAGGGTGAATTCTCAGACTGTATTTGAGGAGTTAACTGATGACAACTTGGGTTACCTACCTGGGGAAGCTGAAGAACATTCATGTGGAGGTGCTACTGAATCTGAAAAGTATGAAAATGTGTAAAACATAAACAAGCCGAATGAGGAGGAAGACACTTTGTAGCATCATCCACAGGGATATATAAGTGAAGTGGATGCCACATGATGGTGCTGAAGACGTGGAAAGGGAAATCTGTAGGGAATACTAACAAGAAGGAAGACAAAAAATAAGGGAAAACATCCAAAGAGTCACTGAAAAAATACAAAAGACAAGGAAAGGTCAGTTACAAGATCTCCCAGAGAAGAAGAAGCAGCAACAAGATTAATTGCACAGGAATTTTGATTGAGCGGGAAGGTTGTCGTGGGCAGACTAAGGGTCAGTTTCAGTGACATGGAAACCTGCTTATGTGGGAGACAATCTGGTGTTATAGGCTATCTTACAGTGTTGCTCAACAGAGTGCAGCAGATATAACTCTGGGAAGGTGACAAGGAGATATGAGCAATTAGAGAAAATAATTTAAATGGTTTAATAAACAGTAATAACTTTGCAGTGACTACAGTGGGCCAATTTTTATAGTCTACTGAAAAGCAGGGAAGATGCACGGTTTATGTAACGTGCATACTCTATCAAAATGGAGAAGACATATCTAAGAAAATGAAATGAAGCTGGCAAGTGTAGCAGAAAAATTACAATTGTGATACACTTTCCTTAATTAAAACAGCAGATTCATTACAAAGGCTGCTTTAGAAATATTTTGAATTTTTTTGAACTAAATTTTATGTGAACAATTATGTGATTAAATGTATTTTGTCATGCACTTCAAAATATTATTTTGTAGTATAAGTGACACTGCTTTTATGTACAAAATAAAAACTTCTGAATTATCTTGATTTATATCAGACACAGTAGATCAGTAGCTTGTCATTTGTTACTATGTAGCACTGATAACAGCTATATTGCCCCCATATTTTGGAACATTTCACCCTTTTGATTTATTGTCTAGTGAAATACAATTTTCCAATTTAAAATGAAAATTCTGATGGTGAATTTCTGAGTTCATCTATATTTCATGTGATTTCAGTGTGTTAAAAATTTCCTTCTAATGATATAATGATTTATAGTGTATTCCATTCATATAAGGGGTGTGGAGTATAAAACCTCAGATTGACCAGAAGAAAATACTAGTAAACAATATCTGTGTGTTTTGCTAATGAATAATCAAGAGGAATTTTTTTAGTATGCTTACAATTTGTACTTTTGTATACTTATTTTTATGTATATATCATAGAATCATTGAATGGTTTAGGTTGGAAGGGTCCTTAAAGATCATCTAGTTCCAAACTCCCTACCATGGACAGAGACACCTTCCACTAGACCAGGTTGCTCAAACCCCATCCAACCTGGCCTTGAACACTTCCAGGGATGGGGCATCCACAACTTCCCTTGGAAATTTGTTCCAGTGTCTCACCACCCTCTCAGTTGTCCTGGTTTGAGTGACACAGGACTGATTTCTCTTCTAATACTTGGGAAGACTGCACTTCTAGAAGACTTCGGTGTCTGAATTTGTGAAAATACTTTACAGCCAGCTACAGCGTGTGGGTTTCAAGGTCTCAGTGTTTTCGAGCTCGCCAGGTGCAGGGATGAGGAGGAGCGAGACCTGGGCACTTGACCATGCTGGCCAACAGGGTTATTTCGTACCATCAACGTCACATTCACTACATATTATAAAGTTTGCTGTGAAGTTCTCTCTCGCCCTTGATGGCTGCCATCCTGAGAACTTTGTGCCCTTGTGCCAGACCCCTGAGCCCTTCCCTTCCTCCCGAAGTCATAGCGCTGGCAGTGTCCGACATTTGCTGTCCACCACTGGGAGTGCACAGCTTCCTACTGATATAATTGGCTGAGTATAATCTTTGCATATTCTGTATTAGTATCGGGATCAATATTGGTTCTTCAATGCTGTTAATGTAAATTATCTAATCTTACTCTATTAAATCTGTTTATACTTCAGCTCCCAGGTTTCCTTGTTTTTCACGATTCCCTTTCCTGGGTGGGGAGGGGTCATCGGGTGATAGAATGGTTGTCTAAATGACAAAAATTGTTATGGATCTCTCAAACCATAACAACAGTAAAAAATGTCTTCCTCGTATCTATTCTAAATCTTTCCTCTTCCAGTTTGAAGCCGTTCCGCCTCGTCTTATCACTACATGCCCTTGTAAAAAGTCCCTATCCAGCTTTCTTGTAGGTGCCCTTCAGATACTGGAAAGCTGCTATAAGCTATATACATCTAAGTATGTAATATGCTTGCTGTGGAATAAATTTATGCTTAATATTTTTACCTGACTTTTAATACTAATTTGTTCCTGACAGGTATACTTGGAAGTCTTTGAAGCAGTAGTAGCTCCACCAATGGAAATAGTTGGTGAGTATCTGAAAATTAAATCTGTTTTGTTCGTTAAAAGATACATTGAACTGCCTTAAAGAACTATTGCTGATCATTTTAAGGTACTGGATATTCTGACATAGGAGAAAAGGCTGAGAGTGCTGGATTTTTTTTTTTGGATGGAGAGGAGAAGGCTTGGCGAAACTTAACAGTGTGTGTAAATACTTGATGGGGGAAAGTTAAGAAGACATAACCAGATGCTTCTCATTTATGTCCAGTGAAAAGGTAAGAGGGAAAGGGCACAAAGTAAAATACAAGAAATTCTGTTTAAGCGGCCGAAAAAAGCTTTCTCATTGTGAGGGTGGTCAAGCACTGGGGCAGCCTCTACATGGAGGATATGGAGCCTCCATCCTTGGAAATATTCAGAACCTGACTGGACATGGTACTTGGCACATGAGCTGGGAGGTTGGGCAAGCTGATCTTCAGATTTCCCTTCCAATCTCAAATATTCTATAATATTGTGTTTTGAGTTTGTTGGTTTTGGTTTGGTTTGGTTTGTTGTGGTTTTTTTTTTTTTCTTCTTTTTAGTATTATACACAAAATTTCTTAACTTAGAACAAAATATTTATTTTGAACTTACATTTTTGCCCATATAGAAATATAGGAAATAGGGATCTGATCTAAAAAAAGTCTACCAAGTTAAACAAGGTGATATCCACTGACATAAAATAGTTTTTAATTAAGCTTTCACTAAATATTATGAAGCTATCCTACATACAGAACAGAAATAAATAGTATCAAGTAAAATATTCTAGAAATAAATTAATAATCCCTCTCTCCTAATGTATTAGACCTTCATAAATATTTACTTTCTGTAACTGTTTTCACAAAAAAATAACAGACTTGGGTCACAGCTGAGCCTGTACTGTTAAAAGGAAAGATGGGTATTTTTACTAGGTGTATTCTATTGCTCTATGGAGGAGATGTAAATTTGTCATTACAGCTTGTACAACACTGTTTTCTTCACACTTACTGTGATTAGATTGAACTAGTTTTAATAAATGACTGTTGTGCTGAATAATATAGTATTTCAACTAAACAAAGAATTAAAGTGATTGTAGTTTGCTTGAATAGCAAAATGTTGCTCACTAGAAGAAAACAGAGCTTCAGTGACTTCAGGTCCCAAAAATGAATGTTTTGAATAAGATTAAGCAACCTTTATTCATTCCATAATTTATTCATGTAAAAAATTCCCTTGAAATAAATGAAGCAACTGAAGATTTCCAGCCTTTCCTTAGGAACGTTACCCTCAGAGAAGCAATTTTAGAACCACCCTGTCATGACGCACCTCTGCAGAACAGATGATTTACCATAACTAATAACCAAATAGAGATAAATTGACACAAAAGTGTTTTCTCATTTCACTTTTTCTCTGACTGGTCTGAAAGGTTTGGTAAAACATTTGAGACAATGAGACACAGAAATAATGCTTCACTCATCGTTTAACTATTTCACAGAGGGATTAATTACAACTACCAAGAGGTTTATATTGCATATCTTTTGATGACTATAAATAAATGTTATTTTTTTAATTTTTCACCTTAGGCTCTTTTTCTAGGCAATATGCATTTTGCCACAGCATACTAGACTTTTTATCCACAGGTGCACCAACCCTGGTCACTGAAACTGTGAAGCTAGCAATAATAATTCCTTATAACTTGGTATTCATTCTCCATTTTTACAGCACATTATATTTACTGTTGAAAAAGTAAGAAACATCAGAACTTCTCTTTTGCAAATACACCTAAAATATGAAAGGTCCATGCTGTTTCAGGTTGGTCAAGACTACTCCCGTGAGTGAGAATTTTATATTCATGCTGATACTGCAAGTTGTCTTCTGAGTGCAGCTCTGCTGAAGATTTCAGCATGTTTTGCAGTGCAGATTAAGTAACTACAGAGTGTGTAGAACTGTTGCAGCTTTTAAATGTTTAGTTTCGGTCTGTAGTGTTAAAGCTGATATTCAGTCATGGAAGAGAAGACCTATGACAAAAGTGAAACATAATAAATTCAAAAGATCTGCTGACTTTAACAGATTACCATAAGAAAAAAATCCTGACCTCCTCATCTGCATAAATAAGTTCATGTAGACAATGCATTTCTGATGCACATTCATATAAAGAATTACTTATTTATGTGAAAAATCTGCGAAGTAGTTCCTTGATCCGTAGGTAGCTAGCTACTCCCTTATTTCTTTCTTAGTTCTAGTTACTAATTTCATTAAAAGATAGACAAAATTGTCTTAGATTTTTATTTTTAATATTCATCTTGAGATCACCAGTGATAGTGTAGTTACTAATGAGACAATTTTTGTAATTAAATATAGTGTTTGCATTAAAAGAGTGCATATTGGTGGTGTGCATCTTTACTTCAAGATGTCTGAGTAGCAATATATAAAAAAAAAATATTTTGGGATGCTCTTCTTAAGAAGATAAAAAGAGACCTGAATTGTATCTTGTACCACATGCAGTCACTTAAAGAGAGAATTGATGGCATAGTTGGTATAAAACATTAACATCCTGATTTAGTAGACTTTCAAATCCATTTTGCACTGAAAGAAACGCAGTACCGAGCAAAAGAAAATCAAAGCCTAAATGTAAATACAGAGGTATTGGGGATTAAATGATGACTTTTTTTTTTTTTTTTTTTTTAAGAAATCATGTCTGAGATACCTTGCCTTATAAGCAAAAAAAAGAAAATCACCAAAGTAAAATTTGAGGTTTTGATAAAGTCTTTCTTTCTCCTAAGAATATGGGGTCTTAAAAGAAAAAAACACAAAAACACCAAAAAAAAACCCCAGACACTAAAAAAAACCTAAACCAAAAAACTATAAACCAACACCTGCCCAAGCCCAAAGGAACTGAAAAAAAAACCAAAACAAACAAAAGAAATTGGAACCTAAAGAGTTTGCTTTGATTAGATAAGTATCTCTGTTAATACTACTTTGTAGTAATGAGCTGGGGAAATTACCAGACTCTTTTTGTTTGCTTGCTTTTTATGCATAAAAAGTGAAATGTCTACTTGGATGGTCAATATTACTGACATAGAAAGGATAGAAAGGATAAAATGTGTACTGAGATTTTAAACTGCTAGATAATCACATTTTGGAAAAGTAAATTGAATAACTATGATGCATATAGGCAAAGATTTTGCAACACCTAAAGAGCCTTAAGGCATCTAGAAAAATACTTTCACTGTATTTCTAAATCTTCCTCTACTTTATTTTTAAATCCAGTTCTTTTCATATGTTTCCAGTCCACATCCTGCTTCTATCAACATTCTCTCTGTCTCTCTATTGTGGCATGAGAGAGCTCAAAATAAGTTTGAAGACAAATGTCATTAATATGTCATAAAAAAAGTGAAAATCTATGACATTTAAGTTTAAATTACATCTAAAAGAGATTTTTACATGTATTAATATGGAGTGTACCAAAGGTGGCTGAAACTAAATTGTACATAAAACTTCTTCTGTCAGATTAGCAGATTTTCCAGACAAAATAAATACATCAAATTTAACCTTGTTTGCTTCAAGACAAGTAAACTAAAGGGACCAAAAAGAGCTATTAAGGGACTATAGGAAAGCTACTAGACATGTTTCTCAATTATTTGTCTGTAGATTGATTTAATGTGATATTTCTATTAACAGATTTGGCATTAACACCAATCCTTTCCTGATCACGAAGAGTGGAGAGGATCACTGTTGCATAGGATGACCAGACTATCTTATAAGAAGAACTAATTGTCTTGGAAATTGGGGTCACAGTAATAAGGTGAAATCCCAAAAGATTAGCAAAAAGCTATGAATTAAAAATAAATACATAAATAAATAATAGAAAACTCTTTTCCAAAGTAGTAGACCATTTGGTTGAAAATGACACCAAATGAATGAATTATTTGCTCATCATAAAAAATATATATTTTTATAGTAATATACTAATCAATAGCAAAAGGGAATATTGATTACTATGTAGCTGTAACTTACTCAGAAAGGAATATGGTTTTGATCACCAGTTTTCAGAAAACTATTGTTTTTAGGACATAAAATTGTGTCAATATGTTTGACTAAGGAAACTGATGTCAGAGAGAACTTAGACTCTTTTTTCATCTGTAGAAAACCTTTGGAAAGTCTCTGGAAAAGCTTTTATAGTTAAGGAAAGGGTTTTTAAATTAAAAGCAAATGCTTCTTAGAAAAAAAGGATGCATTCTGCTATTAATACATTGAAGTTGAAAATGATGCATCTCTAAACAAAAGAATTCTATCCTAGAGAAGTTTCAGTAAGGGTACTTGTGTTTTAAAATAAATGTCAACAAATTTATGAAAATTATTTTGTGATATGGACATAATTAAAACATTCCTCATCTTGTTTTCTTCACAGCTAAATTCTTATATAGATTTTCTGTCTCCTTTCCCTTTCCTCTTTTCACTGACACTTGAGATGTAAGAAATGTAACATGCACTTGGAATGGAAAATTTCCAAGACAGGGAGAGAATTAGTTATCTTAGAATGGCAAAGCTGAAGCAAGCTAGAGCTAAAGAGAAAAAAAACCCGAACATTTCAATGACTAATTGCTACACAGAGTCATAATAATTGAATAAAACCTTATATCTGATCTCTCCATTAGTAGGTTGTAATTTATCCATAAATTTACCACTTGGTCTTTACTATTTGGCTCATTCAAACTAAATGCTGCTGAAAGTGGGCAGACTGGCCTGTGTCTTGTAGAGGATACAGGTCCACTGTGTCTCCATGCAACAAACCAATCCTCGCAAAGTATTTTAAGAAGTAAAAATAGCTATAAAACTCTCAAACTTGCTCCTATTTGATATTTTAATATTTAAAGGATGCTTTTAAAGAAGAAAGAACATTTTAAACTCAACTTTTCCACAATTAATGCAGCCAATTTCAAACAAGTACCCTTAGCACGAATCTGTCTCTTTCCTCCATTTAGCTCTTTTCCAGAACAGCCTCCCATTGTCCTTGACTGCTGCCCATTAATCCTACTCTCTATAAATCTTAATTGCACACAGCAGTGCACCACTTACTTATAAGTCTCCAAAAACCTGCTTAACTCTTTAGGAACTGGTACATAATGTTTTTACCAAGTCCTTCACACGAGAGGGAAATATAAATAGGAATAGGAGGAAAGTTCTTCAAGGGAGAAAGGAGACAATAGCTATCACTGGAAAAGACAAAGATGAAATCTCACAATCAATTTGGTGTGTTTGTATGTGTATATTTACATTTGCATAATATAATTTTTATGAGGGTAATATCCCCAAATGCTTTGGCTTAAATCTTGGCTCGGTTCTACTGAGCATCATGCACATAACTGGTATCAGAACACATACTGACACTTGAAAGGACTGAATTGATTTGCCTACATTGATCACTATGACAGTTGTCACATTTTATACGTGCCCAGTAAAGAAGAGTACACAGGCCTCTCAACTCTCATGGCCCTTCACTAAACTGTTTCCTCTTTGAATGCTATACAAATAATTATGATTATTATATTCTATAGACAAGAATGCATACATAGTATTGTCACTAAACGATCACATGGTTTTTATTTCATATTGTATCTTTCTTGCACTAGAATTCACACTCACCATACCCTTCCTCTGTGTGTGGAAGAATGCTACTTTCATAAGTACAAAATCTACACACTGTCATTGCCGTAGTGCTTATCCTAATGAATCAAACACAATCTGCAAAAGCTGTGTCTTTGAATTGAGAAGACAATTTTTCCAAGACATCTCTGAAAATTTTATGAATAGCTACATTTTAGAGAGAAGGTAGGTAGCCCATAGGTGTTATACGTATAAACTTGCAAAAAAAAAAGTAAAATCTGACAATAAAATACTGCTAAGGCAAAAAACCCCTATCTCATATTTTCTAATCTACTTCCATTTGCCTGGAGGACACTTCTTAATACAACATTGTGGAACAGAAACGAAGTTCTTTAATCCCAGACTGTGTCTTGTACATAGTTAACATTCATATTTTTTCTATGC
Organism: Charadrius vociferus; assembly: GCF_000708025.1. Classification (NCBI taxonomy): domain Eukaryota; kingdom Metazoa; phylum Chordata; class Aves; order Charadriiformes; family Charadriidae; genus Charadrius; species Charadrius vociferus. The sequence goes on from NW_009646636.1 coordinate 2,327,130, forward strand.
AGTTCTTTTGAAACATGTGGAAACAAGAACTTTCTCTCCACCCTGGAAATAGACCTAAAGTACCAAACACAACTGGACTCCAACTCATTTAAGTTCTGTGGAGTCTATTGCAAATCTATTTACAGTCAGTATTGATAACCCCTAAATAACATTTCCAGTTCATCTGACAGCTCTCTAATAGATTAAAACTGCATCTTATACAACACCTATGTGTACTATTCAGCATGAAGGCCCCACAGGTTATGTATACCAAACAATGTTCTGAATATCCTATGGCTCACTTGTACTTGTGTCAATAAACAGACACTTAATGAAGCAAACCTGAAAGTCACAAAGCTGTCCCGAGTGACTTCTTCCACCTCCTTCAATATTATACATATCACAGAGGCAAGCAAAAACTAAAATCTGTATAGAATTTACGCAGAGACATACTAAACCTGCAAGGTGCTGTTATTGCCTCCTTAAATCCTGTGTACTCCTTTCACAATTGGATACAAGCTGAGAATACATAAAAAGACTACTGTACATCAGCAGTCCACAGGCAGCACTGCTAGGCTAAGCCTAGCCAGTTGGCCACTGGATGCTGCTCTTGCCTCAGTGAAAAGTAGCAGTAAACTCATTGAACTGGCTGATGAATCTATAATTCATGGAAATAAAAAGGTTCAGAACTATTTTTTTTCAGGACTTTTACTTGGTTCTAATTACCTTATCTTGTAGTGTCAGATGCTGCACACGAGGTTTGAGAGCCTGTAGTTTGTCTATGCTAAAAGAAGATCTTTCATCAACCATGATTTTTTCCAACTACTAATACTATGCCACCTTTGACTTTCTACTGCTTTTTATTCCTTTTATTGAGGAAGGAGATATTTATTCCTTAAGGTACACACACACATACACACACACAAAAAAAAAACACCACAACTTTTTTTTTTTTATATCAGTCATGTCTCATAGTCAAAGCATAAATGTTCTATTTTAATTTTTTTCTGCCCTTATTTCACTTATTTCTACTGTAGTAATTCTTAGATTAGTATCTATTAAGATGAATTATAAATGGAACATGTAGACGCTGTGTGATAGAACATTAAAGCATCTATTTTTGTGGTATGACTCTATCACTATCTAAGAGATGTATGAATACCGAGATATATGATTGAATTTGATGTGAGCAAGCTGTCTGCTTTTCCCTTTATTATAATATTTCAATGCTACGTTACTACACAATGTACTTATGACCCTTGCTATCATCATTTATCAAAATGTCTCTGTTCCACAATAACTGAAAAAGAATGTAATCAAGGATCCTAATTCTATGATACCAAAGTTAGAACAGCTCAAATATCTTAGATAACAAGTCTATACTTCAGTTACAGAAAAAGGAAGATTCTTTAGATATGCTAACAAAACCCATCAATCATATGTATAAAAAACTTAATACTCCTATTAGTATATGTTGATTCTGAAAAACAGAGAAGGAGGATAATTCTGCCTAGAAAAAAAGCACATAAAGTATCACATTAAGTTGTTTGGGGTTTTTTCCATGAACAATGGGGAACTGGACTGCTGCCCCATACATGTCTTTCTCTTCTAAAATAGGTTAACCATTTTCAGTTAATAGTCAAATGGGTTAAACACCTACAAATGCAATTCTCTCAACAGTTCTTCTCTCCAAATCTGGTCCCACCACCAAATCAAATTTGGTCAATATCAGGTCACTGTCCTTGCTTGGTACGTCCCTTTTTGACATAGGTAACAAACACGTTCTCTCCTACTTGCACTAAAATTAACTGAAAAACAGTCAAATCAAGCAGAGCCTTTGCCAGACATATCACGTGAAACAATAAGGACAATTTCTGCAGAGAAAGAAAACATTGACCAAACTGAAATTGGTAGCAGTAGAAATGTAGGAATGGTAAATATACTGTAAAACTCTCCCTTCTCCCTCTTGAATGTGCAAAGGATAACAAGGATAACATTCTGGTTCAGTTCATTAGTAAATATAAAAATTTCTTAACCTCATATCTCATGATTGATGGAGCTTTAATTGGTATTTTAAGTAGCATTCAATCTAGAACAGACTGTGATTAACGAGAAGTCAATCAATCAATCAAATCCTGGTCGGAGACAAAGCATGAAAGAAAAGAAATGGACAGTTAATATTCATTTCCAATGAAGATAAGACCCTTATTAAATTTCATGGGAACTAACAAATTCTAAGAAAAGAAATTCCTAAACAGAGGTTTCTGGATTTGGGGTGGCTTGTTTTTTATGTTTTCAACTGCATTGTGCAAGCATAGCACTGAAGAAAACGGAACTGTAGACCTGAATGCTGTCTTTTCTCTGTAATGGTTTGGGCAATACACATTTTCTGAGAGGACTGGAAAAGCAGTAGATGATTTTAAGAATTAGAGAGATTGTGAGCTCTCTGTTTGGGTCTCCTCCCCTCCTGTCTTCCAGTAATAGAACCTTTAGTACTAGGGGAGTTACTTACACTTCCGTCTCAGAACAAGTGTTAAGCAGAAACAAGAAAACCCTATTAAGGAGTAGAAGAAACCAATAGATCTCTCAAAAAAAATATCTACTTATTAGAAAAGTCTGCTCCTAAAGAAATTTCTTTTAAAAATAAAGGAGAGGGATAAAGGTAAAGGATGAGGAGAGGCAAGTAGTAAAGAGTTCCTGGCATCTGATCTCACTTTGTCATTACTAATACATACTTCTAACTTTTATATGAATGACTAAAAAATAATAATAATATAAAAAAGACCAAAAAAGCCCCAGCTATTGAGTGACATAACCCTGAAAGAAAAATCACATTTTTTTGTGAATGTTATCCATATACAAAGTTGAATTTGGGAAGAAACTAGTACCACTTTCCTTTTAAATATATAATCACTGTTTCTCAGGTAAAGAAGCAGCACACACAGAAATCTGAATACTTGACACAAATCATTCATGCCAACCTTAGGCTAAGTGGATTACGCATTCCTTTTCAAACTCTGTTAGCCAGGGAGCTGTGAAAATGAACAGTATGATTACCAGGACCTGGAACCTAAAACTATTGTACAGCTGTCAGTAACATTTTATCTATTATCACTTTTTATTCAAGCACACTTGCCATGTTTTTAACTCTGACCTTCCCTAAAAAGAACACCCAAAAGTTTTAACACCTCATTGCCATACTGCAGATTCGTTTATAATGAGAATCCTGTAAACTGGATTCTTGAATTCTGCTGCATTATTATCACTGCTGGAAAAAATGGCTTATCTTTTAGCTTTTTTTCCTCAGGTAAGAGACAATGTCATTCTTGTTTCATAAATGCTTTCATATGGACCAAGAGTTTATTTCCTGGGTTTTTGCAGCAACATAGGAGAACAAATATTACTTGGCTTTCCATGTATGTGGCTGTCTTTTCCTTTAACATGTCTGAGAACATTTTGAAATTTAAATAATATGTAGACTTTAATACCAAATTCTTAACATATTAAGTCTCTCTTGTGTTATTTGGTTTGAATTAAGATTTTTTTCTTAGATTATGGCATTATTCAGAAAAATGTACGGAAGGAAAATGGAAAATTCTGAGAAGATTTTAAAATTAATTTAAGATTACTTTTTAACCTCTCTTCTTAAAAGCATAAAAGCACAGAACTCAAAGTTGCAGACAGGAGTTTGGATGTTTCCATGGATAGCATTAATACCAAAAAGAGTCAACTGCTCTGAAAGATTAGGGAAGAAAATATTTTAAGGCAGCTTTAAGGAAATTATGTGAAAAGTTCCAGACATAATCTGAAATAGCAATTACAGATAGCAATTGTTCTATTCTTTGACAATAGAATAAGCTTCTTATTTTCTTATTCATTCATGCTGAATTGTTACTAATGTGTTTATTTGCCAAGAATTTAGAGGCCAATCATCATTCCCAGGGAGAAAAAGTTGAAATGGGAGATTGTACAATAACAAGTAAACCACCTCTCTGACAAACAGAAAAAGGAACCTAAACTAAGGTGAAATCTGAGAATAATACCATTTTTAAAATGTCCTTAGTGGTCATTTCCCAATTTTAGAATAACAGGGATGTTATTCCATGCAATTGCTAAAGTAGGGAGACAGTTAAAGAGACTTGATTGATAAAATTCTTGTAATAACTATACTTGGCCTTTGAAATGCTTCCATATTACTTTTCATAACAATGCTTAAATAAAGATGCTAACAGCCCAAAGAACAGACTTTTAACAGCTTCAGGTTCCTTGCCAGATTTCAGTAATAACATGTTTCTGCAAAAAGGACTTAGATTAGAGTTACTCATTCTTAGCTTTCTCCACATGTAATATATATCCTTTTAATTTTATCTCTAAAACTAAGTTGACATGAAATTCTTTTGAAGATAAGACAGATGTAGTTTTTACTTGGGAGTTGGTAGAACTGAATTATGGATTTCTTTCTCATGCATGCTTAAGAAAGGAAAGTAAAACCGACAGCTGTATTGGTCAAAGGATGGCTTTTATGATGTCATATACACCTGGAAAATCTTCTAGGGTATTAGACATAAACCACAACTACAACTCAGTCATAAGAGGAAGATTCAGTTTAGATGTTTGGAACACTCAGGAAATCTCTCACTAAGATTGTTGAGGTATTTTCAAGCAGTAAAGCAAAACAAGATTTTTTTCCTCCCCTGCCCTTCCCTCCCCTCGCCTTCCTTTCTCCCCACCCCCACCCCCCTTGTTCTCCTTGCAACAATGATGGAGCTTCTTTCCCCTGCAGGCTGTACTGTCTTCTAATCAAACCCCATTTCCAATTGTTTTCCTGGGTGATAGGTCTTTATATGCTGTGCACATATATGAAAGTCTCAGTGCTAGCAACTGGAGGAGAGGCTGTGGGTCACAAGGGCCCATAGGTCTGGGTACCAGCAACTGCATACACCAGGCTGTGTGTATGTTCCCTTGGGAACATGAGTCCTGTGTGTATGCGTGTATGTATGAGCCATTCACTTGCAAACTTCAAGTCAAAGCAGTTGAAAAGTAACTGGTAAGTAGGATAAGAGGTCTAGGAGCTAGCTTCCAGAGAGTGCTGGAAACACCGGGGGTGTGAAAATCAATGACAAGGCAGACCATGGGTCTGGACCAGCTACAGGAGAGATTTGGGGGATTGGAGGTGGTGGTGTTCATGTCGGGGTGGCAGTGGGTAAAAGTTTGAGTACCAGAACTTGGGGGACTCATTTGTCCTGGTGTAAGCAACTAGGAAGACCCTTGCCATTTCTTTACTATTATTTTCTTCCACCGTCATAATCAACCTGTACAGTTTTTAAGATATTGTTTTTTCTCTAGAGATCCTGTCCACTAGAATACTAGAACAAAATAGTTTGAAACATTATAAATTCCTCCTACCAGTAGTTTGTTTTTGTTTTTTTTTTTTCAATAGATGATATACAGTGAATCAAAAAATGTTATTTCAAAGCCAGGTGCTGGTCTCCAGTATGCATGCATTTCCTCTTTATGTGAACATCCTCATCAGCATTGCCAGGATAATGTTCCAAAGCACAAGGCAATAGAGGTGCCTGGATCAGGGCACAGTCTTTTCTTCCCATTAGTGTCAGTCTTCCCTTTGGCCTAATGTTCACACAGGAGTTCCAGATTGAAGCTGAGAAGGCAAAACAGAATAAAACTAGTGATTTGGATCGTCAGATAACAGAGGATGGCCTTCAGTGCTGCTTCTTCCTCTATGGGTAAGATATACATACCCCAGTTTCTTCCTTTCTGGGTAAGCACCCTAACAGGACTTATTCTGATAGTAAAACAGAGAACAATACAAGGTTGGTAGGTACCATCACACAGTACAGTTGAAGAGAGAACTCCAAAAATTGGCTTTGACTCAATTCAGTTGTCTTAGTATGGATGCCTGGTTTTATATGAGACATTGAGATGTTTTCATGGAGCGACTGCATATAGCATAGGACACAGAAGAGAACTGGACGCATAGTTGGAGGCTAGGCAAATGGCACTAGACACATATGTTCAGTCAAACAAAAGAAGCCCTTAGTAGATAATAAACTGAATCCTAGTTTATTATTTTGATTAAACATCTGTTAACTATAACAGGAGTTTAGAGGTCTGATTTGCACATAGATACCTAAATCTAGGAATCTTGATATCAGATTGAATCCTACCTGAGTGGGCTCTAACATAAACATTTACACGTGGGGTAGCTGTCTGGACTTATAATCAGCGAAGAGAAATAGTGACTCATAGTGACTGATTCCTAACTTCCTCAAGCAGACGTCTAAATAGATCAGAAAAATTACCTCTCTAAAATGTACATTACTTTCTGGTGGCTAGCAAAATAAAATAGAGCTCAGGTTGCTTCTTAAGGTTTGGAGTCCATTGCCAGTATAGATGCTTGGGGCATCTAAAATGCCGTCACGGGAGTGCCAGGTATGACTCTTAAAGATGAGACCAGCTGAAGTCATGATGGAAGCCAGGGGAAATATTGCAGAGAGTTAAAAAAGACATTAAATATTTAGGTTAAGGCAATTAAATCCTGCCCAGAGAGGCTAGCTCAGATATAGATGTCTGATTTTAAGTGAGCTGAATCCCATTCCTTCTGTCCTGAATAATCAAGCTGTGTGCTAGCTTGGATTTTTATTTCCCTTGTTAATGAACTACTCAATTTAGATATTGTCTCAATGAAGTATTCATTCTGGGCAAATAGACAACTGCTCTCGGGGAATTACTTCTGAGTTTTTCTGTTGGGTCATTATTTCTATCCTTATGGATAAAAAATTAAAAAAATCTATAGAGAACTAAGAAGTTGTTTAAAATCTATTTTGTTTTCTCAATAATATCTGTAAGGACCATCACAATTTCTGGAAGATTTCTCTCCTGTAAGAAGAAAGAATTCTTTGTAGTTTTCTTTTTTTTTTCCTTTTTACAAATGTCAGTATTGGTATCGGTGTGAAGCACCTGAAGTTCAGTATGGTAGAAACAGAAGCAAAAAATACCATTCATCCAAAGCTATGTTTCTATCGCTCTTCTCTGTGATAAGTGACAATATGGTCTGAATAAAAAAACAAAAACAAAACCAAAACCAACAAAACACCAAAAACCCAAACAAACAAACAAAAAAAGCAGCTGTATAAACATATATTTCTTGAAATACTCAAGTCCTAATATAATGAGGTAAAGATTACCTGCATTAGCTTGCCACAAGATGTCAATGTATCCATGGTTAAACTAGAACACGTACATGATTTCTTCAGAATCTTAAAATTAATATTGCTATGTTTATAGGTAGTTCTGCAAAAGCTCTATCAAAGGTATGACTAAAATAATGTGAAAATGAACCTTCACCAAACTAGTATGTGTGGGCCTAATAGCTTAGAGCAAAACCGAGTGAGAAAACCTGTGTTAATCTTGATGTCAGTTTAGAAAGACAAAATTGTTTCTAGAACTATAGCGTGAATTCCTCAAACTATCACTGAACTATAGCTCTAGCATTTCATTGAACTATAGCGTCTTCACTAAAGACTTGTCCTAGAAGCTTCAGGACTTTACTTGGAAGGAAAGATATGCCATGAACGTCTCCAACTTGTCCTACTTCATAATCAAACTTAACAGTTATGTTGTTTAATGTTTCTTCCCCCACAGTGACTAGGGGTAAACAAGATTGTTTCTGAATGTCTCTTAACATTATCTTGTACAAAGAAGAATATGTAATCTGGAATTTCAGCAAAACTAAAATTACTAAAGAAAAAAATTAAACATCTTTCCTAGAGAAAATGGTATTACTTTTGCTGAGTCAATAAGCAAAATGAGAGAAAATTGAAAGAAGTTAAAGTACCTTTTGTTCTTTTATCTGAGAAAGAAAAGGACACTTAAAAATATTATATGTTAGACATGCAGAGTCCATACAAGAAAAGGCAAATATAGTTTACCCTAAAAGAAGAAAGATGAAGGCTTCATATACACAAAAATGCTCTTATTTAATTATTATATAAGGAAGTTACTCTGTGAGTAGTGGGACTGGTAAAACCTGAATAATGGCACGATAAAACCTGATGTCTTTTGGAAGCTTTGCCACATCTTTCTTCTGTATGCAGCATCCCTTCTCTTTTGTTATGAAATGTTTCTTTTTTCCTCATATATCTTTTATCTATTTGTATGACCAAATAGCAGCACATGTTGTTGCTTGTTCATTTTTGCAGAAAAAAAAATTAGCTTTTTTCAGTGACATTCATTAGTAACTTTTATATTGGCTACTGATTTCATGAAACCTTTTGTCTTTGCAAATTCTACTATTTTAGCTGTAACTGACTAAGGGATAGAAGAGTTATTTAGCAGGCATAACAGACAAACTGAGTGTTTACATCTAATTTGTAATTCACTCCCGAAATTAAACAGATTATGGGGCCTTGCACATAGTAATCTTTTTGTTCATCATAAGAAGTTTATCCTATCATTCCTTCAGACTCTTACCCCAAGTTGCCAATGAGGGCCAGCAAACTTTAAGACATGTGATTTTCATCTGCAGCGTTAAAGGATTTCAAAATACTATCTTGATTTTCTTATTCATGATTGATTTGCTTTCCTCTTTGCTTTCTTTGCACATAAACTCAGTAATATATTTTGCCGGTCTACTCATTTCCTCAGGTTTCTGGATCCTGGGTCATGTATGCAAATTAGCACAGCTGCACAATGAAGAAGAAGCTGTAATATAAAGATTATTAGTATTTACATTTCAAGGGGTAAACTGTTCTCTTATTAAAGTCAAAAGGAAATGTTGCCATATTATGCACATTAATATTTCACATTTGCTAAAGTTTTCCTTATACAACGGACTTCAAGAATAATTCTTATGCAGAGTGATAAAGTACTAAAACGGCTAGTTTATTGAAGTTTTGTAGTGACTTTTCAAACGTTTTTTATTTGAATGTATTTTTGGATATTTAATTATACCTTGCATTTAAAAATGTGATATTCCACTAATATTGCATATGCCCAATATGTAATGCACTAAAAAGAGGTATCCTGGGCTGTAGAAGTCAACATTATTCATATCAATATCTATATCTTGGGCAAATGAGTCAAAAACAGTCTGAGAAGATACGGAATGGTACTTAGTGCATATACAAAGCAACCAGACATTTACTTTGACATTTACTGTGAAGGCAGACAGACTTTGACTTGCAAGGTCCAAGAAAAAGGGGATATCATACAACATCACATTTTCCCATAAACCATGATAGTGTAAGACTTTTTACTCTGAAGATTTTTTAACAGAACTTTATCATCTGTAATGGTTATCTTTTATTAACTCCATTCTTAAACTGTTCAAGTAGTAAAGTATTATGGGTTAAAGGTGCAGTCATTTGTGAAGTATCCAAACCTCTCAGAAGTAAGGTACTGTACTTTTCAATGTCTATAATTAAACATTCACATGTATAAAATTGCAGTCAGACAAAATTGTGAGAGTAGTTCCATAATTACTCTCCTTTTACATATACAAACGCTACTTAACCAAGGATGCCTCTAGGAAGGTACCTTACTGCTTTTCTCATAATCTGTATTGCCCAGTGAATCCTACTTCAGCCTTTTTGGAAGTCCATATGACTTCTCATGATAACCACAGGCAGTGAAACAACCTTCATCTGGCAGCATTAATCTTCTATGCTTTGCAGCACATTTGACCTATTGTCTTTACTAATACTTTAATGATGGTGTCATCATTAAATAGATCTAGAATAATTTTTAATCTTAATGGTGCTGAGAATCAATAGAAAAATCTGATATCAGAGTTGTATGTGGTTTTGACACCATAATGTAAATGCAACATTGGTGAACACACAGATGCGGAGGTTTCTGAGGGCTGGAATCACCTCATCCAATTCTATTTTTCTGGAATTTAGCCATGGCATTTCAGTTAGTCACAGTTAGTTAAGAGAGGCAGGAGAATGAAAGAAACTGGGAGAATAACTCACCTTGTGGTATGACTGTTGCCACTGATTATAAAAGGAGCCTATATGATTAGTTTATGTGAGGTATTCAACCTCTATATAGCTAAAGTTAAGGGAGATTAATTCCACCTTCACTCTTGACAAGACGTAAGGCAAGCTAAACTGCTGTGAAATAGGCCACTTGTCTTCTTACATCAGTATGGCAAGAAAGCATCTTAGTCACATTTTGTAAAAAGTGAGACAGCTTTTTTCTTACTTGTTCTGCCACTTCCCCACATCTTAGTCACATTTTGTAAAAAGTGCTCAAATGAGACAGCATTTTTCTTACTTGTTCTGCCACTTCCCCTAACCGGCTTGCTATATTCTTAATATATAAGAAATTATTCCCTTTTTTAATAATTTCAAAAGATATACAATACCATTGAGATAATTTTATATACTTATTGTTTTCCTTATGAACAGAAGGTTCACTGTCTTCTCGTCATTACTGAAAATTACAGACATCCTAGCCTTCATACTAATTATTTTATTTCTAGCAAAGAACACAGTAGAGGATGAGAATTATTAAATTTAAAAGTTCAGCCTTCTGCTTAAGAAATCAGCTATGTTTTGAAGAAATTTGCAATTACCGTTATTGCTTTTACTTTTGGAAAGATAATGGAATATATTCCAATCACATTTGCAATCAGTTGTAATCAAAGGTTCTGTATAGGCTGACAATTTTCTTTTGAAGTTCATGGAAATTCAAACTGATTGTAGTTTATATTGGCTATATATTAACCCATCTCAAATAGGGTAGTTACAGCATACTAAATTTAAAAAAAAAAAAAGTTCTAAAATGAGGCATATAATATTATACAGTCTGTAATGGACTGTATACTTTGTTTGTTGTTATGTTAAAGGGAAGTCATATGGACTGGATGAGAGGCAGATTGTGTGCTGCAAACCTATAGCTTGTGGAGAAAGGAAGACGGAGAAAAGCTGTGGAGAAGAGCAGGGTACCAGCATGTCACGGTCCAGTACATTCTGACCAGGTTCTTTCAGATGTTCTACATGTGGAGTGTTCAATGTATAATATGAAATTTAGTTATTTAGTTATTGAAGCTTCTTGAAGTTACATGGTATTTTGATTTAGCAGAGAAATGCAGTGATGTTACAAGCTACACTTAGTAGAGTGCAGCAATGGCCATATGTAGTTGAATCACAATACAAACTTGATACTCACCTCATGTCTGTATCATATGACCAATGTCACAGCACTGGTTGTCCCCATTTGTCAGGAAAGAAGGTATGGGTTCAAACCAGCTCAAGCCCATTGCTCTCCTCAAAGCTCTTTCTGTTGGTTGGTTGGTTGGTTCTCATATTCTGTTGAGATTATTCACATATACATTTCCCCTTCACATGTTGGTCTGGCTGACTAAGGAAGACATTTTCACTTTTTTATTAACTCAGAGAAAAGCAGTTACACAGTTACTTGATTCACTCAGCCAATATAACTGGTTGATTCCAGAGCACTGGAACAGGCTGCTCAGGGAGGCTGTGGAGTCCCCTTCTCTGCAGATTTTCAAGACCTGCCTGGGTGCAGTCCTGAGTAATGTGCTCAAGGCAATCCTGCTTTAGCAGGAGAGTTGGACTAGATGATCTCTAGAGGTCCCTTCCAATTCTGAAGATTCTGTGATATCTCAACTGATCTAGCTGACTGATCTACTCAATTGCTACAGCTGTTTAGGCAGACTGAAGGCCACCCTACAGTCCCCTTTGTGTTGAGATAAGTTCAGCTTTCTCTGCAGTAGCTGTGGTCAGTTACTCCCTACAATCTTCCCCAAGCTTCATGTGCACATTGCCCTTGCCCATCTCCTCAGGGGCTTCTTCCACTACTTAGTGCTTGGTCCCACAGCATCAAGCAGCCAGGACTGACAGCACTCCCAAATAAACTTCAGGGACCACATGGGACTGCACAGAGTTTACTGAAAAGAAGAAAACTGCCGAACTGCCTGGCAGCAACAAACTGTAAAGATAGTGGGAGATTTGTTTATAAATATATCCTAGTTCCACTCAGTTTCATCCATATTCTTTGAATTTTGGTTATTTAAAAAGTGAAATAGATTTGCTTATATTCTAATAGACATCTTCCCATCTGCACACCACCACCAGGTTTAAAAGCCTTCGGTCTTCTTTGAGGAGATGAACATAAAGAAACTAGTCTGATGCCATGAAAATTCTTATTTATTATGACCTCTAGAGAAATCTGTGTTTGACAGGAATATAGGACGTACTGCACTTTCAGTGCAGGTTTGGTTGTACTGCAGTTTCAGTAAGGTTTGGTTAACTATGTGGAATTAATTAGGAATTTGGATCAGTTTCTTCCCATCCACCTAAATCTGCAAATTTTTATTCAAAAAGTAAATATATCCTTTCCCCACCAGCTCATTTGAATGCATATAAATAGTCATATAAATGTATATTCATATACATAAGGTAGCATGTATAATTAGTAACTATTTTCACCATTAGAAATAGTGGATTTGATGAATAATAAATTTAAAACGGTTAAACCAGGATGTAACATCGTATTCTCATAATTTTCATATTTTCATCAAAATGAACTGGCATAGTACTTACACATACAACCTGGTAATGTCTTGGCTTTCCTTATAAAATCGCTATTAAGCTTTTTATTTACTTTTGCAGTTCAAGTATTAGAATTGCAAGGTGATCTGAAAATACTTTCTTAAGTCTGACATTTGATTTCTTTATTCAATAGTTTCAGGCATAATCCAAACTCCTTTACTGATAAACACTTTATAAATATCTGGCCCATTAGTTCCATCTCTTTTTGTTATACATAAGTCAAAAAAAAAATCCTCACCTGAGTAAGGTAAATTAACTTCAGCTGCGTGAAGTTCTTAGTTTCTTTTATATACCACCATTTGTAGACCACCGTTTTAGGTACTAATGTGGCCATTTCATATCTGTGCCCATTTGGATTTAATAAATGGAGAAGACCCACATATAAGTCTGTTGAGGTTTATCACTGATGAAGCTAGAGACAGAAATTCCATACAAGCCTTACTTCATTGGCCGAGGGCCTTGAAGTGAAAAGTTATCAACAGGTACCTTTAAACATATTTTTAATAGCTCATATTTGTAGTAAGTTCCTTCTAGATCCAGATGCGGGGATTGTGGAAATGGATCATTGCAATTGTCAAGTGATATAGGAAAGGACCACTTAACACTGTTGATTTGTTGAGGTGGTGTTTTTTTGAGGAGAACTTTTGAGAGTATCTACTCAACAAGCTGATGGCATCGTTTCAGAATCATAGAATTATAGAATTTTCTAGGTTGGAAGGAACCTTGAAAATCATCAAGCCCAACCATCAACCTAACACTGCCAAAACCACCACTAAACCATGTCCCTAAGCACCACGTCTACCTGTCTTTTAAATACCTCCAGGGATGGCGACCCAACCACTTCCCTGAGCAACCTGTTCCAATGCTTGATAACCCTTTCAGTGAAGATTTTTTTTCCTAATATCCAATCTAAATTTCCTCTGGCATAACTTGAGGCCATTTCCTCTTGTCCTATAGCTTGTTACTTGGGAAAAGAGACCAACCCCCACCTCGTTACAATCCTCCTTTCAGGTAGCTGTAGAGAGCAATAAGGTCTCCCCTCAGCCTCCTTTTCTCCAGACTAAACAACTCCAGTTCCCTCAGCCACTCCTGAGAAGACTTGTTGTTGACACCCCTCATCAGATTTGTTGCCATTGTCTGGACTTGCTCAAGAATCCCAATGTCTTTCTTGCAGCGAGAGGCCCCAAACTGAACACAGTATTTGAGGTGTGGTCTTACCAGTGCCGAGTGGGGCAATCCCCTCCCTAGTCCTGCTCACCACACTATTCCTGATGCAGGCCAGGATGCTGTTGATCCTCTTGGCCCCTGGGCACACTGCTGGCTCATATTCAGCGAGCTGTGAACCAACACCCCCAGGTCCTTTTCTGCCAGGCAGCTTTTGAGCCACACTTCCCCAGGCCTGTAGCACTGCATGGGGTTGCTGTGACCCAAGTGCAGGACCCGGCACTTGGCCTTGAACCTCACACCTTTGGTCTCAGCCCATTGATCCAGCCTGTCCATATCCCTCTGTAGAGCCATCCTACCCTCAAGCAGATCAACACTCCTGCCTAACTTTGTGTCATCTGCAAACTTACCGAGCATGCACTCGATCCTCTCATCCAGATCATTGACAAAGATATTAAACAGAATACTGAGCCCAGTAGTGTGCCCTGGGGAACACCATTTGTGACCAGCCGCCGACTGGATTTAACTCCATTCACTACGAGTTTCTGGGCATGGCCATCCAGCCAGTTTTTTTCCCCAGAGAAGAGTACACCCATCCAAGGCATGAGCAGCCAGTTTCTCCAGGAGAATGCTATGGGAAATGGTGTCAAAGGTTTTACTAAAGTCCAGGTAAACAACATCTATAGCCTTTCACTCATCCACTGAGAGGGTCACGTTGTCATAGGAGATCAGGCTAGTCAAGCAGAACCTGCCTTTCATGAACCCATGATGACTGGACCTGATCATCTGGTATTCCTGCACATGCTGTTTAATGGCACTCAGGATGATCTGTTCCATAACAGATAAGAATTTTCACACTTACCAGAGAAAATCATAAATAAATTGCATCACTGCTCACAAAGGTAAATTAAGCCATTAAGTAAAGTGATATTTTTAACATGTGCCCACTGCATGCCAAACTGATGTGTGTCTGTAAACACACACACACATACACACAGACAGACACAGACATGCACACGTTTTTGGAACATCTTTGCAGAGTTTTGATTTATTGTGTTGAAAACAAAGTAAACATATTTTTATTTGCTTGGTTACTATTCCATCACACAGTAAAATTGTCTACTGCTGACAATATTTCCCATTTTATATGAAATCCAACACCCTCCAAATACATTGTTTTGTTTAGTACAACCAGTTATTAAATCAAGTCCTAAGATTTCTGGAGCTTATAGGGTGAAGAACTACATAGTTACAAGGACCACCAAAAGAAACCATTTTTTAAAATTTGCAAGTCTTAATGAGGACCCTGGTGGAACCAGTGATCTTTCCGTGTTTCAGGAGATCTATGATGACTCAAATTAGAGTGCTTTAGTTGCATTTTAAGTTGACTAAAAAAAACCCAACCAAACAAAAACAAATTGAAGAGCAAGTTTTCCCTGAATGTCATCTGCAAAACTATTGATGAAAAATAATAAGAATACTGATTTTACAAAGTCAACATACAAAGCTGAGTGAGTTTCTTTATCTCCTAGATGCTGAGGTTTTCAGGAGCACAAAGGTACTAGTATATAAATTCTGTCAAAAATAACTCTATAATAAAGAATTCCAGCAAAACTTGCCAAACTGTCAGGCTGCTTTTATATTTCTTGCACTTTTTTTCAGGCAAGACATAAACAAAAGCCCTGCTGATATTAAATGACAAAAAGTCCTCTAGCTAATAGCAACTTTGCGGAGTTCCTCAAAAGCCAAAATGAAAAAAAGACGATGGTTACTAGAAAACTTTTTATGAATACTCGAAATATAAAACTCAAAAACAGTGGACTTAAGTTATAGTGGCCTTTAAGCATGAGGAAGACAGTGAACTGGCTAGCACACTTGCTAAGAGATTTTTGCAAGATCGTAGAAGAGCATCTTTTAAGAATATTTTAAAGCAAGTTCCCAGTGGGGAAAAAAATTAGACTGTTTTATATCTTTTCACAGTTTCTGTAAACAGGTTCTAACATTGACTAAGAATATAGGAGCTAACAAGGAGAAGTCAGCAAGGAGTTTTATTTACTGAAGTTTTATCCAAGCATAAACTGTCTGGTGGAAAAGTGTTTTGCTTGACATTTTAAACAATGTGAATTTTTGCTTGCTTTGACAGTATAATTCTCAGTAATACTGAAGCTGGAGTAGGTGCCTTGGCAACAAAACCAACTCTTTGACAAACTCAGTGATGGTTTCCCTGAAGGCTGTGTTTGTGTGGCAGTACATTTCAGTATTTAAAACATCAGTATTTTGTTAATTGCCTATCATACGTGTTTATATCTGACATCTAGTTTGAAAAAGCAGCAGGCAGACAAACAGATCGCAGTAAATTCATATGGTATGAGATTTAAATATATATTAATTTATTAAGCACCATCAGACCTCTCTGGAGAGAACTCTTGACTATTCCTAGAATTTGAACAACACCCCTGTAAGGCAAAAGTCTAAGTAAAGCTAGCTAGTACTAGCTGAAGAAAGCAATCTTGAATTCGTAAGTTTGCAACAAGCATGCACGTTCTGTTTGCATTGTATTTTTGCTCATTTGGTTGCTGTAACAGCTACCAAACTATAATAATAAAAACTAGAAGTATTTTGAAGCTGAAAACCATTGCACATCTGGCTTCCAGTATTGTTAATCATTCTATTAGCAAATATTGTACAAACAGCTGCAGTTATGGAAATTCTGTAAAATTACCAGTATCAAAGATCAAACACTTTACAGTAACTTAGAATCAGGATGCAACTAGGAAACCCTTTCAAGTACTGACCTCAAATATTTTCTCAAGATACAAAGAGCAAGCATGTGTTAGGATGTTTTGCGTCATTGGACAGTGTGAAACATAGACAACCTTTGATGCTCCAAATAAAAAAAAAATAATATTATTCACTTTCTGTAAACCCTTCTAAGACTTTATTTTGGCACCACTGGACTAGGATCAAATGCTGAACCACTCAGTGAAAGAAGGAGGAAATACTCATTCTAAATACAAATGTGATGAATCTCAGTAATGTGAACATAGGAAGCTGCAACGTCTGCAATTGCAACTTCTACCAACAAAAGTCACACTGCACACACTTATGAATGAGATGTAAAAGGAATTCATCAGACCTTTCCAAATCCTGGTGAAGCGTAATAACGTTATAAGTGTAATTTTTTAATATGTCATTGTCTTCTGTATATGGCATTGCAATCCCTTGGGAATCTGAGCAACTAGGCAGGTTCAGAGCAGACATCTTTGCTTTATTTCAGTATATTGCTAATGTGCTTGTGTTGAAGTCTCAGTTCTTGCATTATAGATCCAAAAGAAAATAGAAAGAAATATCCTACTTAAGTTATTCTGTTATCTTGTGATTCAGGAAGAAAGGAAAATTGTGAGTTATCTCTCCCTTACGTCAATAATATTTCTGAGTTTTATATTGTGTATATACAGCTCCAAATAGCATATATAAAATATTTGCAGAGAAAAAAAAAATCCGGAAGTTGCATGGGGGTGGAAAGACCTTAGTGTGAGAAATAATACTAAGAGGCAAAAAAGGTTGAAAGAGAAAAAAAATGTAGAGGCATTAGCTGTTTATTAGTCCTAAAGATTAAATTTATTTCAAACAGAAGGGTGTGGTTTCAGCTAATTTTTAGAATATAAAAATAAAAATCAGGAGTGGCTATCAGTTTTTATACATCATACATAGAAAGAATATAGAAACTTGTCATACATTGAAGACAACAGTTTGAAGATTTGTAGAGTGTATGTATTAACTGTCTAGCACAATGATATGAGAAAACAAAGTTCCTGTTTGTCAGCATATCCTTTACCACTCTTTAAAACATGTTGACATTAAATATTGTTTAATATTCATGACCACAGTATTTCTCATACATAGAACAAGCTTTTGAAGAGTGCTAGGAAGTTGCAACTCAATTATTTATAGTATGTAACTCTTCCCAAAATGAAGCTCAAATAATGCAGATTAGATTTGTCAAGGTTTTCACAGGACAAAATTTTCCTTGAGAAATCAAGATTGGATTGTTCCTTTTACTATATATGTATATTTTTAGATCGTAAATTTCTAAGTTAACCTTAAATACTATTTCAATAAGGACCTTTTGAGTTCATTTGAGAACATTGTTAGGAGCTGATGTTTTCTTGCACAGATTGTTTCATTGTATACGTAGTTAACTCTCGATCTGAGCTCACTCAGAATTTCATATGAAAAAGAGAAAAACAGAACTATGTTCCATCTGTTAATAACTACTGGGTTTCGGCTAATCATATATGTGCATTTAATTACAAAATATATTTGGGCACTATCTGTAAACATATTTACAGTTAAGCCAGAAGTCTGGACGTGCTGGAATCTAATATTTTTCACTTTAGCAAGGGGAAGGCAAGTCCATTGACTGCTCACAGTTACACATACTTCCAAAACTCTTGTCAAGTGTCATGGTTTCAGGTAGAACAGAATCAACTTTCTTTTCAGTAATTTTACTTTTCAGTTAAACATCTTCTAACTAACTACAGTGACTGAAATTAATGGCATATTTTTCAGACAGTGTCTTTTTCTAGCAGATAATGTCTGATGTTTATAGTTAATAACAAGGAATGATATGCAGAAAAGCTTGTGCGTATATTTATTGCTATAACAGCCAAGGTCAGCTCACTTAGTTACGTGACATTGGAGGGCTGGAAGCTGAAGGGCGTAGAGGGGTCACACCTGTGGGGAGGAGTGGACAGGATAGGTGACCCAAAACTGACCAACAAGGTATTCCATCCCCTCTGCCTCATGCTTAGTATAAAAGCTGAGGGATCAAAGGGGTCAGCTTCTTTCTTCAATGGCTGGCATCCGAGGGGAACTCTGTCTGTTCATCTGCCTTTGATCCTGATCCATGCATTCCTGAATCCAGTTTCTGAGTTCGGCTCCTGTCCATCGCTTAGTCCAGTCTAGGACTTTCCCAGTGCCTGTTGGTGACATGATCGTCATCCTGACAGCTCGATACTGGTTTTGCACATGTTGTATAACTGGTTTTGTATATGTTGTATATATTTCATTATTTTCTTATTAATATTATTATATTTCATTTTTATTAATAATAATTAATTAAATTAGTTTAGTTTTTTTTCAACCTATAAGTCTCTATCTCTCTTATTCTCTCTCCCGTCTCTTCTGGGAAGGGAGAGAGAGGGTAAAGAGAACATCTGTTGTTCATTTAGTGGCCAGCCCAGCCTAAACCATGACATCAAGAAAACTGCCAGGACCAGGAGGATTGCTGATGATTTGGTGAAGTGCTAAGACCATCTGCTTCGTACAGCTGATGTTGATCCCCAAGAAGCCCTTACTAAGCACAGCCTAAGTAGGTTGCAGTGATTTTCTGATGAGCTAATAAGAATAATATGGCATAAATCTGAAGCCCTGAGAAGTTCTTATTGTCCCACATAAGGACTCAAAAAAAAAGTATCTTATGAATATAAATGGGTCATTTTAGTGTGTGAGACATAGAACAGCTGTTGCAGCTGAAACTAAGACATATCTAAGATTTATAACTCAGAAGATAGAAGCTTTTTCAGGTACAAGTAAACATTGTTAGCTTGCTCATGTACAGTAAAAGAAAGTGATGTGGGAATGTATACAACTAAAGTGGCTGCACTGCTCAAGACTTTTCTACTTAAAAACTCTTGAGCTTTCAAAAGGAAGTTTATTCTACAGAGGTTTTGATTCGTTTTGTTTTGGGTTTGTTGGGTTTTTTTCCACATTTTTCCTGAATGTTAAATGACTTCATGCTTCTTATGTTTAGATGTTTTCCAGTATCATTTTTCTTTAAGAGTTTATGGTATTGGAAATGGGGGAATGGGAGAACCTTTGCACTGAGGGATAGAAACTCTGACAAGGTCTGTATGCTCTCCAGTCACTTGTGACATTTGTGTTGCATCAACATCCAACATGTAGTTAACTTTAAATGTTTAAAGGTGTACTTAGGGCTAAATTCTCCTTGTATATGCATGACAACTTTGTCAGCTAACCCTCTGGGAAGACCAATCACTATTCACCAGCAACTTTTCTGCCATCTGCATACTGCTGTCTGCAACTGCTGTTACTGTTCTTTGTCTTTCATTCACTGTTAATATCCCACCTGAACCTCTCTGAAGTGAAGGTCTTAAGATGAGATTTGAGTTTAACTACTTGTACAAACACACAAAATGTTTTTATTTTAACCTTTAAGTTAAAAGTGGTACCAGGGAAAAGAATCAGAAAATAAAACAGTAACAAAAATTATGTAAGCTTTAGAGAAGCACAGAGTAGTGGCATGGTAGAGCAGACGGGAATGTTGATATGTAACAATAAAACAGTTAATGCTTTAGAATTATGACAAGAGAGGAGAAATATGTGTTGGCGACTGTGCTATCTTCTTGGTATTGCCTGTGAATAAGGGACATGGGGAAAAGGTATTTACAGCTCAGCAGTTCTTGTCTTGACATTCATTGGGATATAGAGGTGTCTTGGCTTCCAAATTTCATTAAGAAATGTCTTTAGTAATGTCAGGCAAATGTGACACAAGGGTGTCTAGATATGCAAATGGACATGAATAAAACTCATCACAAAGATGAAATGCGTAAAGCTCTGAAGTGTACATCGTTGTGTATAAGGAGAAATTAGCCATCTGGGACATCTGCATAATGACCAGACCTTGTACTCCAAGCACCACTTTGGAGAAGATATCTGCCGTCACTTTGTGCATCTAAGATAAATCCTGCATGACAGATTGAGATATTTGCTCTAGAAACTCTATTACTGTCCAGAATATTCTTAACATTTTAATTTTAGGTGGGACCTCAATCTGTGAAGTAAAATATCTCACTTTATGTAGAATTAGATTGATTCAAGCAAGTGGGTCATGTGTTTCTACCATTAAATTTGGAGGATACTCTGCTGAAATAAACTAACGTTCTTATATTCTGCTCCAGACATTGTAAAGGTTATACTGCATGGAATTCTATTACGATTCTGGTAAACTTAATGTAAGAAAACCATTTTTAGTTTGGTAAATACTTTGGCTAAAAAAACCTGACTGAGATTACAATTGAAGAGCCCCTTGGGATTTGTCTTTTGAAACGTGTTGTGTACTAATATTTTGCTTGAAAAAATTGCCATATCATTGTACTTTAGTAGTATAGAATAGTATTTTTTAGTTATGATACCATAGGCAACTTGTAATAATGATAGGTTATCCTCTAAACATTTTTTTTACTGTTTTTGAGTGTTATGAACTTTTTTAAACTTTTACTACACTCCCTCAGAATGGGAGGACATAAAAAAAAATTCCACCTCCTGCTGAGATTTAATTTTCAGCATAAGGAAGCAATCAATACAATGTCTAAAATGAGATTTTTCATTCTATTAATTTTTTTATTGAGAAATTTTTAATGTACTAGCAGTCTGATTACCTTGCTAGATGTCAAATAAGATTTACAAATCCCAAACCTAGCTTCCTAATAAGACCACTATTGTGATTTATTCCTTACTGTGAGCAGTATTGACAAGTTGTGGAGAACATCCCTTTTGAAACAGTTCAGGCAAGGGATTCATATAATGGGTTATCATGACAGTTGCCATCATGTTCAGAAACACAAAAATCTCTGTAGCTTGAAGTTGATGTTTGTAACAAATAAACATCCTCTCTGCCCTGCACAGAGGAAATAGTTTGCAAGCTACCCAGAGGGTTACAAACCAGTTCCATGTTCAACTTCTTCCTTTGCCTTTCCTATCTGAAAATCTGAAACCTCAGAAATATTTAAATCCCTCAGATGCTGAGAGTCTCTAAAGAAGCTAATATCCTCTTAGTCATAAGAAAACTGTTAAAAGTTTGTCATGCATAACTGTCTTGTGCAGCAAGGCTTTTGAAAAGCTTTAGTTTGATTTACTATCTAAAATAGAGTATTTTACCTTGGTGAGACAACAAATTTATGAAGAACACTGTACAAAAAATAACCATCAGTATCGTAGCTGTTTATAGTAAAATACAAAACCAGAAACACTTTTGAACAATAATGTACCATTACACTACCATTAGGCTGTGAAAATAATGGCAAAATTTTAAAATGGTAGACTTCACATTATTTGGAAATTAGGTTAGAATTTTACTATAATTAATCATTTTTATCATCTAGGCACCTTTGTTACCCACTAAGACCACTTTGGCCTTGCAACTGTACTAACATGGAACAAAAGAAAACATCAAAGTAAATGGTATACAATTTGGAGGTTGCAGTGATGCTGTGGAGTCATAGCATATAATGAACCATGGACTTGACCTAATGTTTTCAGAATATTTTTTACATATAAACCTACATCTTGCTACTACTGAAATTAATAGAAAAATGATGCTTAATAAGGCATTTTTGTATTGATTCATCTCTGCATTCAAAAACAATAGTTTTATCTGAATGAGAAATCTTGTTTGCTTCAGGCTTGATTTTTGCTTCCAGCATGTGTCTTGAATATTTGATTTCTGACCAGTAACAATTTTTTATTCAGAATCAGTACTCTTGTAGTCTGGGTAGCTTTTCAACAGTGGGTTTTGCATTTTAGTCTGATTTTGCTTTGTGCATTTCCATAAAACCGAAGAAAAATTTAAGTTAATGAACTGCTAAAGATGCAACAAGCATGGAAAACTCATGTCAATGACCTATTTGCTAACTCTAGCACTAAAATAATTTTCACAAATGTTTAATTCACTACTATTTGCTATTGCTTTCTTGTGAAGAAAGTTAATAGGTGGATTGATGGTGACTCTCATAATGGAAAATACATATTTATTCATACTATGTTGTCACAAACAGTAAGGCAGACATTCTGCCATAAAGTTATCATCACATACTATTAACTTAGTTTTTGGTAAAAAGTTCCAGTTAATTTAGAGTTGATTTTGCAAGCTCATAAGGAAGAAATTATTTTATGATGAGGGCAGTGAAACACAGGAACAAGTTGCCCAGAGAGGTGGTAGATGCCTTGTTTTCTGGCCTTTCTGGTTAGGTTTAGTTAGATTTGCCACCAACACTTCTTTATTTTTAGGTTGGAAAGGACCTTAAAGATCTGCTAGTTCCAAACCCCCCGACATAGGCAGGGACACCTTCCACTAGACCAGGTTGCTCAAATCCCCATACAGCATGGCCTTGAACACTTCAGGGATGGAGCCTCCACAACTTCCCTAGGCAACTTCTTCCAGTGCCTCATCACCCTCATAGTGAAAAATTTCTTCCTAATCTCTATTCTAAATCTACCCTCTTCCAGTTTGAAGCCATTACCCCTCATCCTGTCACTCACTACAGGCCCTTGTAAAAAGTCCCTCTCCAGCTTTCTTGTAGGCACCCTTCAGATACTGAAAGGCTGCTATAAGGTCTCCCTGGAGCCTTCTCTTCTCCAGGCTGAACAACCCCAACTCTCTCATCCTGTTCTCAGAGGAGAGGTGCTCCAGCCCTCTGATCATCTTCGTGGCCCTCCTCTGGACCGACTCCAAGAGTTCCACATCCTTCTTATGTTGGGGGCTCCAGAGCTGGACACAGTACTCCAGGTGGGGTTTCACAAGAGTGGAGTAGAGGGGCAGAATCACCTCCCTTGACCTGCTGGCCATGCTTCTTTTGATGCAGCACAGGATGCAGTTGGCTGCCTGGGTTGCAAGCACACATTGCCAGCTCATGTTGAATTTCTCATCACGCAACACTCCCAAGTCCTTCTCCCCAGGGCTGCTCTCTATGCATTCTCCACGCAGCCTGGATTTGTGCTTAGGATTGCCCCAGCCCACATGCACGCCCTTGCACATGGCCTTGTTGAACTTCATGAGCTTTGCACGGGTCCACCTCTCCAGCCTGTCCAGATCCCTTTGGATATCATCCCTCCCCTCTAGTGTGTCAACCACCCCACACAGCTTGGTGTCATCAGCAAACTTCCTGAGGGTGCACTTCATCCCAACATCTATGTCACTAACAAAGATGTTAAATATCACCGGTCCCAGTACCAACCCCTGAGGAACACCATTTGTCGCTGCTCACCACTTGGACATGGAGCTGTTGACTGCAAGTCTTTGAGTGTGACTCTCCAGCCAGTTCCTTATCCACCGAGTGGACCATTGGTCAAACCCATGTCTCTCCAAATTACAGAAAGGATGTTGTGCAGAACGGTGTCAAATGCCTTGCACGAGTCCAGGTAGATGACATGTGTTGCTCTCCCCTTATCCACCAATGCTGTAATGCCATCGTAGAAGGCCACCATGTAATTTAGATGTAATACAGAATAGTGAAACCCAGAAAAGAAATTTCTTGTTCTCCGCTTTTACTGCTGTGATTTTTCAGTTCCATTTTCAGAAACCAGCTTTTCTTATTGTATTTTTGCACATTAACGGTGTTTTACCAACAGAATGTTGATATGTACTTTAAGCTTCTTGGTTTAGATCCTGTTTATATTCAGTAGAGATAAATAAATTTGTTAAATTACCTACTTTTAAATCTGTCTCATGATCAGATAAATTGTGGTTCCGTTTCTTCTTTATTATCTGCAAAGGAAGCTAGAGTGAGAAGATCAAATATGCATGTTTACCTTTGGTCAGAGTAATCCTATTGAGGTCATACGAAAAAGCATTGTAATTTACTTTTTGCTTACAGAGCACCAACAAGTGCAAGAGTCTGGACACATCCCAGCATCAAAAAAAAAAAAAAAAAAAAAAAAAAAGGTAAAGAGCAAAGGCTTACATACCAAGACAAAAACAAAGAAGAAAGCTTTAGGGGTTTGGAAATTTTGTGTCACAGGAATATTGTGATTTTACCAAATATCCCAAAAATATTAAAAAATCTTCAAAATGAACAGTAAAGATAACACTGCATAAAAAAACATGCTATAAACTCATATAAGAATCCTTGTCAAGAGATGGTGAGTAATAAGTATGAATTATTTAAGATACTGTCTAAGGACAGCAGCTACGATACCATCAGCTGATTTCCTTGTTGCAGTTGTTTGAGAAAAGTTTTCCAAATAAACTGGTTTTGATATGGCAGTCTGAAAAGCATTTTCAACATCGACAGTTGCAGAAAATGCAGCCTGTAGGTGGGGATTAAAGTGTAGTTTCAGTGTTGACACAAGGCAAACATAGAAAGAGAAACAAGCAAACAAGCAAAACCAACCTTGCATATATATCTATATCTCTCTATATACATATCTCATCTATATATGCATTTATATGACCCATGTAATAACATTAATGTCAATAAGCTGTAGGAGTACAAAAATCACCCAGTGACAGAAACTCAAAAAGAGAAAGTTCTGTGAGATTCGCTTTTGATCACTATATCAATCAATGGAAATGAGAAATCCATGTGATCTACTGATCCATAAAGAAAAATTCAAAAATTTTGGAAGAGTGATTCAGTTACCTGAACAGGTGTGTTTTAGACGTCCTTGGGTATCCTACATGACATTCAGGGGTTGTCCCAGAAGGGTGTGTGTCTGCTGTTATTTTTGTGACTCTTACCAGCCAGCCCTGTGGAGGTCTTTCTTCGCAAAGACTTAGACTTTGATAACTCAGTCCCCTGCAAAGCATATACTGCAAATATCGGGTTCTCAGTATTGTTTCACTCATGAAATCATAGACTCATAACATCATTTAGATTGGAAAAGACCCTTAAGATCATCAAGTAAAATTGTTAACCCAACACTACCAAGTCCAACACTAAACTGTGTCCCTAAGCGACATATCTAAATGGGTTTTTTAATACTTCCAGGGATGGTGATTCAACCACTTCCCTGGGCAACCTCTTCAAATACTTGACAACCTTTTCAGTGAAGAAATTTTTCCTAATATCCAATCTAAACTTCTGCTGCCATAGCTTGAAGCCATTTCCTCTTGTTCTATAGTTTGTTACTTGGGAAAAGAGACCGACCCCCATCTCGCTACAACCTCCTTTCAGGTAGTTGTAGAGCGCGAGGTCTCTGTTCAGCCTCCTTTTCTCCAGACTAAACAACCCCGGTTCCTTCAGCCGCTTCTCATAAGACTTGTGCTCTAATTATTTTTTTTTTTTTTGAAAAAAAAAAAACAACAAAACCTTGAAAAACTTTCTGGAAACAAATACCTAGCAGCGAAAGGAAGTAAATGTTCTCTAAATATGCTTTGGAATGGAACTTGGGAGAACATGGATAAGCCTGAAGAGTACTGATTGTCATCGTTTCCTGGAGAGTGTGCTAAATATCCATAAGTATGTTGACATTTTCATCTGTGTATAAATCTCCAGAACCTTATTATTTTATCACAACAGTTTTTTGTTTGCTCAGGACCTGACTGAACCTAACTTCTGTGTGGTTGCTTGCCAGCTCATAAGAAAATAATTTTTTACTGTTGTACTTTGTGGCAAGCAAAACCAAAATGCTTTCAAATTCAGTCTTTCATCACAAAAAATAATACTATTCTCTATGCATTTCAGAGAGGTTTCCTCCAATTTGATGGGGAAAAGTGGAAAATATTTACTTTATATTTCTGTTTTAAAACAAAAGAGTTTTACTTAAGCTGCAAAAATAATCCATCTATTGCTTCTCTGTGATTTTGTACAATTACACAGAACTTTTAGATGCCAATCTTTATCAAAATAATAATAATAAAAAATCTTATTACAGGTATACTTAAATATTTACAGCTTAAATTGTCTAGGTTGTATTTTAGAAATGTACATATGTGTATATGCTGCTTTGTTACATATATTGCAGTTATTTAAACAATGGGTCATGCTAAAAAAATGATCTTAAATTCTTTCATATTTAAAAAATTTCAAAGTTTTTCATTTTAGGATTAAGTCAGAATTTTCTGGTTAGCAAATAAAGCATTAAAATAGATGTTTCTGAGATAGTAGTCCTATAAAGAGAATATCGGCTGATAAAATACATTTGGATTGGAACATTCCCGTTGTGTAACAGATGGTGTAGCCTAAGTACTATGATGGTAATTATGACAGCTTTTTCTAACATTATGTGTAATCAAAGAACTCTTCAACATCATTTGTAATTTATTCCTTACAAAAAGGAAAGTGTTCTGTTAGTGACCAGCTATCATTCAAAGACATAACAAAAACAGCTCAGATTCATAGAACAAAATATTTCCATACTCTCTGAAATTCCTTTACCTCACAGACACAAGTATAATCACTATTTTGGGTTGTATGTTTTTAGGGGCAATCATATTTTAATAAATTTAATACATTCTGAAATAAGGAGTGTCTTATTCTCATTTGAACTGAATTTGGACGTTATCATAACAATGGCAATGGAAATAAGAACCTAGACCTGAGTCACAGTTTGGATCTGAGCCTTCCAGAGCTTCTGTCTTTGTAACAGTCATTTGAGGAGAAAAATGAAAAGAAGTGTAGAAGTTTGTTTTGGATGTTTCTGAGAGAGACAAGCAGCAAATCCTCATCTTAAATCAAACTTTCCTTTCCTTTTCTCATTTCTCTTCTTTCGAAGATATGAGTAAATAACATTTCAGAAACCCAGAAACACGATTAGCCAGGATAATCAACATTTCTTTCTTTTTTCTTTCTTTTTTTTTTAATATTAATAAAATCTGAAGGAGAAATTACAGTAAAAATTCTTTTTCAAGAATCACCAGAACTTTTTCCCTTTTTTTTTTTTTTTTTTTGGTCATTTTGTATGTATTTTGCAAAAGTTCACATTGATAGATGAACAAAGTTCTGGAAGAAAAAAAAAGGTAATTAATTAAGTCTCAACATAAATTTTATGGGTTCATAATAAAAGATTTATTTTTTCTGGGATGGTAGGTTTTGCTCAGAAATATAGTCATAAAAGAAAGAAAAGACAAGGTATTATTTTTTGCATTTCTGCAAGTCTGCTGTGGTACAAAGCTAAAACGGGTGTTAAAAAAACCCAGACTCAATGCTTCTGTTACTTCTTATCCCCTTCGATGTGTTTCTCCCTTTGCTCTTCCACTTCACTGTACTTGAACAATGATCATTTGTCAAAATGTTGATTGAAATGGACACAACTAATGAAAAAAAAACCCATGCTGTTCATAGACACACACATTTCAAAGTTACAATGAACAACAAAAGACCGCCAGAATAAAGAAAATTCATTAGAAAAAAAATAGATGAGGGGGAAAGAGGGTTTTTTGTGAATTGATACTGTCATTTCAATAAACTGCTCTGGCATAAGGTCACAGTGATTTAACAAAGAAAAAAATAGTATCATAGAAAAGTTTTTATTCTTAGGAATACAGAAACAAACATCCCTTTGTGGCACAAATCCTGATGTCACTGAAGTCAACAGTAAAAAGGTGACAAATCTCAGGGACAACATCTGTAATTCCAATGATCATAAAATACAGACTTCAAAACTAGTGACTGTAATACAAAAAATTGCAAGTATCAAATATTTACTGAAACACCAACAACAGAGAATGAAGAATGGATTTTAGATACATATAATCATGTTTCAAACCCAGGGCTTACCTATACAAAGATGGATTTCTTTCAGGGTATTTTATTTTCAAATTATTTTCTTCAGCATAATGAACCACAATGATTACATCCAGATGGCTGACTTCACCTTACTTCCTTAAAACCATGTCCAAATGACAGGAAATTGACATAAATAGATGCTATATTGCCCGTTATTGTATAAGATTACAATGCAGGTATAACTCACAAAAACTAGTCTGATTTGTGTTCTGAGTATTTTCGCATCCTCAGCCAAGATGGTGTGACAGTCTAAAAAATAAAAACTTGATCATGTCTTAGAATTTAATTGGTCGTTTCCAGTTCCCTGATGTTTACTGTGCAAGTAGTCAACTAGGTTTTCTAAAACACCTGAAGCAATAAGCACACCGCTGATCACTAGTGCTAGCCACAGGTTTACAAATGGAGAAAAAAGGAAGTGACAAAATACTGCTGGCCCCTCTGAGACATTGCCCAAAGCAAGTAACCTGTCCAAGTCTGGATCAGTCTGCCTTTGCTTCTGGTTCCATTCATCTTGCTTTAGAACCCTGATCTTTCACTTCTCCAGACTCGTACCCAGTTAGAGTACATCCGGGTTCTCCTTTCACAAAGTGTTGGGATGCTGCTTCTTATGCACTTTGGTCAGTAAAATGAACTGAGTTCCTGAGTGTTTTATAGTTGTAAACCCACAAATCTGAAAAGGAGAGAAGCAGTTCGCCACATCACTGTGATACTTAGAAATTTTTAATTTTAAAAACTTCAAAGTAAGAAGCAAAAAGAAATTACCGTCTTGTTTGAAGGTAGATGGTGTCTACTACCTATTTTGTGCAAAAATTGTGATAGATTTCTCCATAAATAATTTTAAATGAAATGACAGTTAAAAACTGCAGCAGCTTTCTTTATAATTTTTTAGGAAAAAAAAAAAGTCTTAGAATCAGTAAATACTAATTTTCCACCTTCAGGTTTTTTTTCAGCTCCTCCAACATGCATTTCCTAATTCCAGTGGAAATCAAAACCTATTATACTTACTGAATTCATATGTTAGTTTTCAACATTATGATGTGATGACAAATTTCAGAAGTCATGCAGGTGAATCATCCAGCACTGCTCTGTCGTGGACTAATTACAGTGCTTTTTAGATGTTAACCTGGCCTTGTCATAACCTAAAGGTTTATGTGGCCTGTGGTATACAGAGATCGAGACCATAGGGCTGTAGGATTCCGTAATACATCCAAAGGCTTTATCCTCTAAATTTCTCTGCTTTGTTGCCACAAAAATCACTAGCAATTGCACCTATGATTAATAAAGTGAATGTACATATCAAGCTATTACAAATTATTATCAGCAAAGTAGCAGTGATCAATAGTATAGCAGCAATCAATTATAGTAACAATCAATTATATCAACAACCAATAATAGCAGCAACAAAGTATATATAATATTACAGTTTACAAATTTATCACTAGTGAACCAAATTTATCAATAACATAACAGCAGATACACTTATGATAGAATACTTTTATATATATGTGTGTGTATATGTGGGACAGTAACGGAAGATTGGCGAGGAGGATTATAAACACGTTCAAATGACTCATACCTGGCGTGCAGTACAACACATATATCACACTAATCATTGTTCACCCTTATATGCTTGCAAGCAGAACATCCACACTTAGATAATGTAAGTCTGGGATGGACTCAGGGACACGTTATCTAGCATACCTGAAATTGCTGCCTTGCTATTGAAGCTATATCAAAGCACAGTGAAAAACTGTGCCTGCTTAAACCCTTGAAATACAGGCAAGAACAGCAAGTCTGGGCTCTCACTCTCACTCTCTTGCTAACAAGGACTCTTTTGCTAATAAGGACTCTTTCACTCCACAGTGCCTGTGCATCTGCACAGGTGCTGTTTTGGAGATCCCCAATCTGTGAGGTATTGAGATTAAGTTTGTTCTTTGCCTTCATCCATGGTTTTGTGGTTGTTCTTACGTCCTGCTTGCATCAGCTCACACAGTATATATACATGGAAACAAGTGCATTAAACAGATTTCAGAAGGGGGCCAAACTCTACCAAAAGGGAGGACAACCATCCCAGAAGTGGGAGGACAAACCAAACAGACCCCAGAAGTGGGCCCGTAGGGGGACCGGTAAAATAACAGACAGAGTCTCACTTCAGGGTGATCTGCACCACAGGATTTGGAGTCAGCCAAGCACTCCCAAAGAGGGTCCAAGATCTTGTAGAAAGTTCATGCAGACCTATTTAGGAAAGGGAAAAGTACATGCAGCACAGGAAGTCCACAGGGACAGAAGCTCCATTTTGGACAAATATTATGTGATTTTTATATTATAGAGACATAAGATGGTACAGGACATCACCACTTTGAGCAGGCAGTAGCTGATGTTAATTTCCCATTTTGACCTGGAATAAACGATGTTTTCTATGCTGTCAGACCAATTTTTATTTTTCCAGATTGTTTTCCTGTTCTTGCGGTTAAAACATTCAATGGCAGTTACCGATTCTTACTTCCTCGGGGTGTTTTCTCCTTTTTCCAGACTATTTTTCACCCTTTCTGTCAATAAGATGCAGTTAAAGTTCCTTGTCTTTGGGCTTATCAATGGCATCTCAGGATGTCCCTGTTTTCAAGGTACCCAGCTGTACTTCACAGATGCCAGCTGCACTTTTCAAGGATGTTTCTGGTTCCCAGGCCTAGTTCCCAGGCTTGCAGTTCCCAGGCTGGCAGGCATTTTCTCTGTCAGTATTTCAGCAGACATTTTATTCTGTTTAGTAATTTTCCCCTTATAACCAGGTCACCATTATGTCTGCTCACATTAGGCGTATATACATGTTTATGTCGTCACGCCAAGGTACCTAAGACACTTAAATTAGTGAGTCAAAATATTTCAGCTGTGTAGCCATTCCAGGCATGCTCCAGGGATGCAGATGAGTGTCAAACCCACAAATCTTTGGATTAATCTTTGACACTTTATCAAATCGTAGCCAGTTTTTCTAAAGCACATTAAAAAGAAGACATGAGTAATTTCAGCATGAAATAAATGTGCCTTGTGAGCAAATGCTGAATCTCATATTAGAAAGCATATGTTAGACAGGAAAATGAGAAACAATACTGAAATAGCATCTGTTTAATTAAAAATAATATTGTGTTAACTGATACATCCCAAAGTCTAATTAAAGCATCAACATTCTACAAGCTATTGCAAATTAATCTGAAATGACAAGCGGGGAAAAATGCTTCAAATATTACCGTAGGACCTTGTTGTTCAGTATTTGACAGTCTTAAATTCTGAAAAAAATACTAGAAAGAAGCGGAATTGCATTCCAGAACATGTGTAAGATCTTGTTACTGTCAGTAAAAAAATGCACTTTTTACAAAATAACTTATTGAAAAAAATACACTGAACATATTCACATTACCCACTTATAAGCCTGCAATAATAGCTTGACTATGGAGCATTACATAAATAAATTAATCCAAAGCCTTTCTGTAGACCTGAAGATACAGCTTAGAAAGATGTTCATATGTACAGACGTGTGGCCTTTCACATAGATCTTAGAAACAGGTCCTGGAGATGAAAATGCATGACAAGTGGGAAGCTAGGATCCTTGAAAAGTTCAAGGTGTCTGCAGTTTCCAGTTTGATGAATCACTGTAAGAAACACTAAAACATACAGTCTTGCCAAATCATGTCAAGGATGCAAAATAACTTTCTAAAAGCTAGTATTATTTTCAGTTATTACTTCCTAGAACTCCTTGATCTCAAAAGGTAAAAAACTAGTTTTTAAAAGCGGTGCATAGTGGAAGAGAGCTTAGCTGTCTGAAAAGTGCACAGAAGATGATGTGGAGAAAAAGGATGAACAGTGACATGAAAAAATATAAGTAGTCTTGCAGAGCTAGGAAAAAGTTTCAGTAAAAAGCATCTGCTTGTTGCCTGATAAAATCCTGGTAGTCTTTTGAGACCTTGTAAAGTTGGCTCATCTGCAGGACCAGTAGGGATATAGTGGGTATTTTGCTAAACAGTATTTCTGATTCTTTTTATCTCCAGGATGGTGTCATGTCTTGGCAGTACTGATTATCACTTCAAAAAGTGTCTACTCTCTTGGTCTAGTATAACACCTCTGAGGGTCTCAATGTGGGAGAAAGGGGTCTGAGAAATACAACTGGGCACTGAAAATCGTGAATCTAGTGCTTTATTCCTAGGTGTGCCCCTCATTCCCTCTCAACTGCACGGTGTCATTTCCTCCCCTTTGTTTCTCCTTGTTCTTTCATGCTATGGAAATCACACACACATGTGTAAAACAGTCTTTCAAAGCTTAGCTAAATGTTGTTAATTCCTCAGATAACAGCCACTCTAAAGTGCAAATATTAACAATGATTTTAAAAAGCAGATTATTCAGTAGTGACTGCACATTTCAAGTGATTTTTTTTTTTCTTTTCTGAAAGAATGCAGCAGCTCTAGGAATAATAATGTAATGGCCAAACACTACATCTTGCCAAGAAAGCTTGGCCAGCTGTTTGATATTTGAATGCAATGTCCAGCAGCAGAGGAAAAACACTGATAGTTTTAAAGATGTAACTGGATTCAGGGGTACAGAATTATTTAAAATCAGCAGTGTGTTCAGAGCAGCTAAATCTGAAATTATCACTTTTTCCAAAGCCAAGTAACCCTGTTCATGGGGTGGTTTGATAAGTGGTGCACTGTTAACACCTCACATAATACATATTGGACTGCATATAGGTTAATGATCATAAGTATATATTTACTTTACTAGTGGTAATTCTGTAATAGCTTGTTTTAAATATATATATATAGATATATACATACACTTACCCTACCAGTGGTCATTTTGTAGTAACCTGTTTTATATACATAGATATATATACACACATTTGTTTTACTAACAGTCCTATGTAATAAAAAAGTTCACAGAAACACAACTTTCAAGTCCTTTTGTATTATGGAGTCCTGCAAACCCCACAGTCATGATGTTTATGCACCCACAGGTTGGGTAACCCTCATGGGTCATGTCCATGACAGATACAACCACCCCACCCTGCAGCATGATCCACAAATCTGCTGAGAGTGCATTCCATTCTATTATCCGGGATATGAATGAAATTCTTAAACAACATTTGCCCCAGTATTAGCTCCTGAGGATGGTTAATAACTGGCCATCAGTAGGATTCTATACCACTAATCATGAGCCCAGCAGTTCAGCCAATTCCATAGTCACTTAGTAGTCCCTCTGTCAAAGCCATACCTCTTCAGTGCACCTCCAAGGATAACGCAAGGATAGGTGTTCATCTCAAAAGCCTGGCTAACATCAAAGTAGGCAATATATACTTTTCTGTCCTTTTCCACTGAACCACTCGTTTCATCATAGAAGGCAATCAGGTTGGTCTGGAACAATTTGCCTTTGGAAAATCCATGCTGGCTTTTTTTTGCCATGTTTGGCAAAAACACCTTTTTGTCCTTTAAGTGTCTGGACATAGTTTCCAGAATAATTAGTTAATTTAAGTTAAACTGATCAACCTGTAGGTCAACCTTCTTGAAAATGACCATGATGCCTCTCTTTCTCATTGTCAAATATCTTCCCAGATCATCAGTAACTGCAATGATTGACATGAATATAGTTCATTCACTGTTATTGGTTGTGAAATTTGTATTAATTATGGGAAATCTCATGACCTGATTCATACAGTAGGTCAGAGCATCTTATCAAAAGTGCCCTATGGATCCCACCATGTGTAAACCTTTATTCTTCTTATTCATGAAGATTTGAGGACTCACAATAGTGACCTGAGGGTGATCAGGTCCAATACTTTGCTCCATTTACATTTGTTATTAAAAATAGAGGGCATCTGTGGGAGATGTCTGTTAATTCTTAATCTCTGACTGGCAGAGCATAACAATGTCTACACAAACAGAGGCTGCACTCTTAGCTTTACTGGAATATTGAAGCAATAGAAGAGACACAATACTTCAAACTATCCAGAGAAAACCAGAAATTTGTATAATTCATATTTATATAGCATTAAATGAAATGGATAATAGAACAACATTACATTAGGAGTTCTAGTTTCGTATTAAATTAGCTGAAGTGCTGTCTTATTTATCAGAGTACCATACAATAACTCCCAGAAGCTGAAGACAGGGCAGTAGGAAATAAAAACCACCAAATAAATAATGTGATATGACTAAACTCAATTTATGAAGTGGACCAAGCAATAGAGAAGCTGTGTCGAGGAAAGTCTTACAAACACATACGCATGCACACACATGTGCATAGTTAATAGTTAGCTGAGACCTGTCCCAGTCACCACACCAGTGAGTTGAAACAGCCCACCCTGAGGAGACACAACCCTGATTCCCACCAGTGTCTGTGTAAAGCTCTGGGCGGGGACCAGCTCTGACACCTCAAGTCACCTGTTTCTGTGCATGTTGGGCAGCTGCTTGACAGTGTTCCCCAGGTTTCTACAATTACATGAGTTTTATAGTCAAATATCAGCACAGACTGTTGACCAAATAGGTTGATATCCTGCTATACCTCTCCAGCAAGCGCAGACGTTGTTCTCCTGTCACCTGTTAATCCACCACCCATGCCAAGGCTCATCACTCAGGTTTTGTCTGCATTGTTATGTTTGGCCATACCCCACTGCACTGGTTTGGGTTGCAGTTGGCTCTTGAACAAGATGGCCATGGTAGGTTCATATCAGATGCCCTAAGAATCTTACCCTACTTTCAAGATCTGATGCTTGGGATTCTCACTGTTGTAGTAAAACTGACATAAACCGGGAAAATGAAATGCAAAATGTAATTTTAGCAACCAAGGAAACCTGCTGCTATTCAAGTCCTATATACTGCCCCAAAACTATTTAATTATTTACCTAATATTAAAATAGAGAAAAAGTGACTAGACATGATTTATCTATGATTCTATTAAGGAACTAACCACCAGATAATGTAGCATTGTTGATAAGGAGGCTATTCCTGTCAAGGGAGTGATGAAACATACACTTGGTCAGCAAACTCAGAAAACCACTTGGAACCGCCAAGATCAGAGGAGAAGTAGGTAAAAGGTAATTCCAGCAAGGCGAGATTGCGACCACCAACTCATTGACCACCTACCCAAATGATACCACAGACTCAAAAGAGAACAATGGACGAAGACGACAGAGTCTACGCACTAATTTATATGGGGAGTGAAGAAATCTTGACCAATCATTAAAAAGAATAACAATGACTATGTATTAATTGTTTGAATCTGTAATAATGCATGTATAAAAGGGGAGATTTTTGGAACTAAGGTGTACTCCTATTTTGGGGCAAGCACCCCCTTTGTGTGCATTAATGGAATAAACTTGGAAATGCCTCTGCTCCGTGTGTTATTGGCTTGCACACCGGGTAAAGAACCCAGATTTGGGACAACATCATCTCTTCTTGAATGGACAAATTCCTGAATATTTATTGCTGGGATAATATTATTTTTCTATGTGGGAAATTAGTTGTGCAACTGCGCTATGGAAATAAGGAATGTTATCAGATCCATCCCTTTGCTATATTCCTCACCTAGGTAGTAAACAATCAAACTCAATATTTGCCATTAGCAGTCACTCTGCTAAAATTGTTAATGGGAACTTTCAGGTTGCTGGTGACCAAGGGTGTCTTGAGAATAGCTTATCTCTGAGTGATTTGGGTAGAAAATAACCCATAATTCTCCACATAACCTTATATAAGCACATAAAGAATTTTTCTTAGTTCTGTAATAAAACCATTTTCATTTTATTTCAATAGCTTCCCAATTTTCATGGCATATTTTATTCAGTACAAAATCTCTGAGTCTAAAGTCTTGCAGCTGAAGAGGAGGCTATAAGCAGAAAATTTCCTTCCTGCAATAAATTGTTGCAGTATAGTAAGTTTAGAGATTTGGAGTATTCTGAAAATGGGAATTTTTAAAGTGCAGCTTTTAATACCAAAGTAGATAGCATTATTAATATTATATATGGTAAGTTTTCAGGTGATCAAAGTCACTGCTAATCACTTAGAAAAACTGTCAGAAATACATGGAGTATAAAAGTAGCTTGGCATTTCTAAATCTCTTTTATCTCCCTTGTAACATTTCTTCTCTCATTCAGAGGATGCTTTAGCCACAAAATACTTACTTATATGACACAAATTTTACTCACAGCTGGAAGGCTCCTATATTGTGACCAAAGGAAGGGGTTTCCAAAACGTCATAATCGAGTTAACAATAAACATTGAAAAATGTGTTTCTATCACAAATGGCTTGGAATACAGGCTATATTTTTATTTTCACAACATCCCTGGCAATTTAAGAATGTACGAATGACTGCCTTGCATCTAGGTTGACCGGCAATCTATTTTGAAGAGCAACTGGCAGCACAAACCAAGTGAATGAAAGGAAAATGGGACACGTAATATATTCCCCCAAAATAATCTCCTTAATTCTCCCAACTTAATGTAGGAATAGACTTCTTTTTATTTTTTTTTTAATTGAGATTGTTATTATAAATTTGGGTTCAATAACCCTTTATGTTTTTTTTCCATGAATTAGTGCAATCACTGAAACTACCTAAACTTTAAGTTTCTGTGTTTTTTACTATTCACTGAAAGTTATTCACTTGACGAGAGGCATCTTTGTGCATTGGAGATAAAGTGGGAGTCTTTAGAAACGTATGTTTTTCTTTCTCTTACTGCCACTAATAGAGCATTTGACATTCACCTGTATATCACCCCAATCTTTTTTCTTGGACTGTATGGTACGAGTTAAAAAAAAAATGAAAGAAAGAACAAACCAAGGAAATCTGTGGAGAGGGGGAGAGAGAGAGAATATAGAATTGGAAGAAATCTGAAACAGATGATACGGAAAGGAGAAGAGGTGAAGTAATAATTCTTAGAGGAGAAGAAAAGAGATAATAATACCAAGAAAGGTTTGTTAACAGTTAATCAAAAAAGAAATAATATTATGTTAAGCAAGGAGGAAATCCTGACAATTGACATATATTCCTTGATCTGCAATTGCAGTCTTCTTGTCAAGTTAAGCTAACAAAAAAACTGTAATAAGTATACAAGAAAGAAATTAATGCTGACATTAAAGCAAATATGGAAAGGTTTGTTTTTGCTTTTGTTTTTTGTGGGTTTTTTTAATTACATTAATATATGTATAAATTATGGACATGATTCATGATGTTGCCTTGTATTATCACAGATATAGGTTAATCTGTATTGTGCTCCATTATAATGTAATAGAGATGAGTAAAGAAGTAATAAGTTTTTTATTAAAATTACTGAGATGTTACCTGAACATGAATTCAGCTAATAGAGGCAGCCCACAGGTGTAGCATTTTGCACAGCAGTTTGCAGAGAGGGTCACACAGAAGCGGGCCAACAACTCTGCTGAGGGCAGTGCACGTGTTCAGCAATGGCGGTGCTGCACTTCAAGGAGTGGTCTCCAGCATGTGCTAAAGCAACTATCCCTGTCACATCAGAGGCATCAGCACAGAACCAAGGAGGATGCAGCTGTACAGGTCCTGGGCTGCTGGGACATCTGGAACCACCTGGTGAGGCTGGGAGAGCAGGAGGTAGGTTCCTTGCCTGCAGTGGGTGGGCTGGGGTGGAGGGTCTGTGTCACCATGCGAAAGCGTTGCAGGAGGAGGTCAGCAGTTTATGCAGCAGCAGAGGTCACCAGAAAGAGATAACCAGATCTTCTTCAAGACTCTGCAGCTTCAGGATCCCAGACCCCTAGCAGTACCGAAAAAAAAGGCAGGCAAAGTCTGTGCCTGTCAGGGTGGGAAGTGGAGACTGTTGCAAAGGCTGGAATCTTGTGGCTTCTGGCACTAAGAGGGAAAGTCTTCATTTGCTTGCAGGTCTGCAACTACTGAAGAGATCTAGTGCCCTGATAGCAGGTGAGGGACTGGAGCTTTGTCCAATGAAGCATCTGAGCTGGTTGAGTGATAATGCCAGGAGAGACCTGAAAAGTATTACAGGTGACTAAATGTGTCTGGGGGCAATACTCAAGAGCGTCATGGACTAGATGTTTTTTTCTAGTCAATACTGCCAGTGAGATGAAAGGCCTTAAGAACGATCCTGAGTGTCAACAACTGTTTGGGCAGCTGGTGTCAGCAGTAGGGCTGCAGTTTCTGTGATCAGGGGACTGTCTCTTTGAAGATCAAGGAAGGCTTGGAAGAGATGGAATTAATCTGACTAAGGGGGACAAAACCATTTTTGCCAGCAAGCTGACCAATCTGATGAGGATAACTTTAAACTGAGAATGACAGGGGAGGAAGAGGATGACAACCAATGAAATGAGGAAGTGGTAGACCAGGTTGGAAAGATAGGGGTCACCCCAAGTGTGTGCATCATAGTTGGGAGATTAACCTCAAGACCTGCTACAGAGATAAAATTTTGGGGCATCATTTGCTAAAGCAATACCTTGACAGAACCAGACAGCAAAGGTTCATTTAAAATTGCATGTAAATATTGACACCCCCCCCTCAGAAGAAATTTATCTCTGTTGAGGTCCTGGACAAGGTACAAAACAGCCAGTCACTAATGGTGTACACTGGGGCCAATTTTGTTTAACATCTTTATTAATGACCTGGATGATGCAGCAGAGTACACTATCAGCAAGTTTGCAAATGATGTAGAACTGGGAGAAGTTGTTGATATAGCAGATGGCTGAGAGGGACTTTAACAGGTTGGAGAAACGAGTAGAGAAAAAACTCATGAAGTTCAACAAAGCGAAATGCAAAGTCATGTTCCTTGAAAGGAGTAACCCCAGGCACCAGGACAGGCTGCAGAAACCAGCTGGAAAGCAATTTTTCATTAAAAAAAACCCTGTAGGTCCTGCT
>NW_009646636.1:2366285-2401174 GCF_000708025.1 Charadrius vociferus
AGAAGTGTGCCCTTATAGCAAAGAAGGTCATCAGTTTCCAGGACTGTAAGTATCAGCAGCAGATCGAAGAAAGTGATCCTTCCCCTTTAGTCAGCACTGGTGAGGCAACATCTGAAGTGTTGGATCAAGGTCTGCATTCCCCAGTACATGAAAGACAAATCCAGCGAAGGGCCATTAAGATGATTAAGGGACTGGAGCATCTTACATTCAAAGAGACTGAGAGAATTGGAACTGTTTAGCCTGGAGAAGAGAAGGATCAGCAGGGATCTGATCCATGTGTGTAAATGCCAGGTGGAAGGGAGGAAAGAAGATGCAGCTAGACTTTCCACAGTGTTGCCCAGTGGCAGAGGAAAGGGCAATGGCCACAAACGGAAATAATGGAAATTACATTTAAATGTACGAAAAAACTTTTTTCCTGTAATGGTGATGGAAAACCTGAACAGATTACCTCTTTGAGATGTGGCGGAGTCTCCTTCCGGAGAGATATTCAAAACCTGACTGGACAAAACCCCAGGCGATGTGCTCTAGGTAATCCTGCTTTGAGCAGGGTGTTTGGATGCAATGACTTCCAGGGGTCTCTTCCAACTTCAACTTTTCTATATTCTGTGATTTCTTTTATAAAGGATTAGTTTTTAGAAGCTCTGACTTTT
Organism: Charadrius vociferus; assembly: GCF_000708025.1. Classification (NCBI taxonomy): domain Eukaryota; kingdom Metazoa; phylum Chordata; class Aves; order Charadriiformes; family Charadriidae; genus Charadrius; species Charadrius vociferus. Next base: position 2,366,936 of record NW_009646636.1, read on the forward strand.
GATATTATGATTTTTCATCAGAATTTCCTTCCTTGTAACTTGATTTTGCACTCTTTCTTATTCCTATTTATAAAAATAATAATTTCAACTTGAACTTGTCTTCTTGCTGTAACATACTGGCTTTTCCTCATCTCCTGTATAATGTCACCACTCATCACTGGTCTCCACTTGGATATCAAGCCATTGACCAGACCTCTTTGAGTGTGACCATCCAGCCAATTCCTTATCCAATGAGTGGTCCATCCGTTAAATCCACATCTCTCCAATTTAGAGACCGGGATGTCTTGTGGGACAGTGCCAAATGCTCTGCACAATTCCCAGTAGGTGATGTTGGTTGCTCTTCCCGTATCCACCAATGTTGTAACCCCACTGTAGAAGGCCAGCAAACTTGTCAGACTTGACTTGCCTTTAGTGAAGCCATGTTGGCTGTCACTGATCACCTCTTTATCTTCCATCTGCCTTAGTATAGTTCCCAGTAAGATCTGCTCCATGATCTTGCCGGGCACAGATGTGAGACTGACCAGCCTTTAGTTCCCCAGATCTTCCTTTTTTCCTTTTTTCCTACCATGTCTCCATCTCTTTTTTGTCTGTTACTACCTGCAAAAAAGATATTTTGGGGCAGACATACTTCATAATTCTACTTACATATTTTTATCTTCAGTTATTCAGTTAAAGAAAACACTTATTCAGTTACTCAGATGTTTCACTGAGCTTTTTTATGGAAATATCTGTGCTTTTTACCTCCATCCCTGCACAAAATCCATGTCCCTGACATATTTTACCGTAAAATACTGAAATACGTGCATGGTCATATTGATCAGAAAGTGAATTGATTACTAATCATTTGAAAACAATTTTGATCTGTTCGTTACAATGAGATGCTATGTTACAGCTTTGCTAATATCCTTGTTAAAAAAGAGATCTTCAAAACATTTCATCTGTTCCAAATGTGAAACACCTAAAAATAAGTATATGATTATACACTAATCATTTAACAAGCTGTACGGTATGACTGTAATTTGCTACTCAGAATTTAAGAAATTGCCTCCTCAAATCAAACATCTGCTACTGTAAGTGACAGTGATTACCAAAAAGGGATATTAGGCATCTTAGCCCATAAAAAACATCAGAGAAGCTTGATATACTGTGCTGGAGAAAGTATGAGGTTTTGTGATTTTATTTTTAACACCTGGAAAAAATACATATGTTTCTGAAGCTTAATAATATTGCTCTGCGTTTCTTATTCTACGATTCTGTTCTCAGTTGGTTAGGTCATAAGTTTTTTAGAATTTAACTTTAATCCTATCCTGATGATGGCATTAATATATATTTTTAATTATTATCAATTTCTACCAAACTATTTAGCCTTTTCTGACACTAATGTTGAATGGAATGGGTTTTCCTTTTTCCTCTTTACTCCAGTATCCCCATGTTACAATTACTTCAGTTCCCACATGTTGTGAAGAAAAGGACTTGACACTTAATAAGCGACAGTTTTTGCATTAAAAATAAATCTTTTCCTTTTCCTACAAAAGTCTGCCCAAATCTAGTGGTATTATGGCTTTTGAGATACTTTTCATGTGATAAACACAACGTATACAACATTTTTGTAAAAAATGAGTCAAGGGCAAATGGTCACCAAATTAAGCAGTTCAAATTGATTAACATCCTTGTAGTCAGCACATCAAAGATCCTGAGCCAAGCTGTGGTCGGCTCCAGGTCAGGCTTCTTCACCAAAAAACCTGCTTTTCTCTTTCCAGATTTGAGTCCAGAAATGAAGAAACATGTCATCTATCATGCATGGCTTTATAACTCTTTAATTTTATTTTTTTTCTTTATTGATGGTACAAGAAGGTTTCATATTCATTTCACCATGAGGGGTCCCAGACTAGCAAAAGCTCGCTTTAGCCAAGGTGTAGTTTACCTTGCTGTAACAACTATCTGTCACTGAAGTAACCGCTTCCTGCCCTGCTTGATCTTCAATTCTATGAATACCACATAGGATAAATGTCTGACCAAGCAAAACGGTCATAGTGTAGCAAGTGACAGCCTTGATATCAGCGGAGGTTGGGAGATGCTATTGGGCAACTTTTGAACTTTACCAGGATATTAATGCCAAGGAAGCAGATTGAAGTAAGAAAATATATAAAAGGAGTCCCAATCAGACTTGAAGAATGAGGATGAAGGGACCCACATGTCCAAGATCAAACTCCTCCTAGTGTAGACTTGGGACACTGATAACACACAGAACTCATTGCCTGTCCACTTGAAGAAGCTGACACCATCAGCCTTATTACCTAGAGGACACTGGAAGGGTATCAATAAGACTGAAGTAAAGAGGTAGATATTAGTACATTTTCTTGTGTATGAATTTCATACATATTATTGCTGTGATTTTTCTGTATTAATTAGGAGTAAAGTGTTAGTGTAACTGGAACAATAATAAATTATGTTTTTATTAGATTCCTAATATTTTATTTAGGGTAGCAACAAATCCTTGACTTCATAAAAGTGGTGTTCTCCATTTTGGCCATAGCAATATTTTGAATATAACAGTGACAATGGTCCTGAGAAAAAAAAAAAAAAAAAAAAAAATGAGCAAAAGAAGTTGACCGAACAGGCAAACATTCTATGAAGTTGTTTTGTTGTACCAATTTATAGCTCCCCTGAAAGATGGAATTGCTTATGAACTCTGTTTATGGGTGAATAATCACATTACTGTCCTGAGTGGCAAGGTGAATTTTCCTTAAAACCTTGTTTCTGGCTGATATGAGACAGGGAACAATAAATATCAGAATGGAAGATAGTAGGACTATATATTTTTATAGAAAAATTTTCATCATATTTCATAAACAAGAAATCACTCTACCTCTCTGATATAATACAAGTCGACTCTGATCAAAAAACTTACCATATATGTGAAGAGTTAGCTTGGATAGATCATGAGCACTGTGGCATTTACAGAAGGTGTCTTTTTCAATTTGAGAGTTAAGTTTGCAGTATTAACTTTATACTTTATGAACTGTCTGCTGACCTGTTCCAGGTATTCCCCTAAGAGACAATCGGGTAAGTAATTAATATGGGGTTTCTTTTATTATTTTTTTCAATATTTTGTTTATACTAGATAAGACTAAAAGAGATCATATGTTACCTTAAATTTGATGTCTGGACATTAGTTAGTTATGGCTTAGTCCATATTTTTTCAGGGATGAAAGACAGAAGTACCTAAATTCTGAGGTTAGCTCAGAACTGGGTATAGCTTGTCAAAACACAGCAGCCATGATGATTTTCGTTCAAATAGGTGGTCAAGGGACTTCAGTTCCTCCCGTCTTTTTCAGAAAATATTCTGTGATTGGAAGTTTTCATCCGTTATGTGCTGAAGATAAGTCAGTACTGTCTTCTGCATAAGAAGATTCAGAAAAAAACCAACCTCCTTTATGTGTCCTTTCAGGAGAGTGTAAAAGCTATCAAAGTGCAGGTAAACTGGAGAAATGCTTACCTTTGCACAGACATGACACCATAAGAGGTGGAAGACAAACAAGAAGTGGTGGGAGAAAACTAGAGGAATATTGAATCTGTAATTTGCAGTGCAGGATTAGAAGGGAGCAGCCTTCTATAGTGTTTTCTTCTCAAGGACCTCTTCATTTTTCAATCCACTATTTTTTTAATGTAAAATGAATTAGATGTCCAAGAATTCAGTGCTCCTGGCATAGAGTTTCCTCAGGATGAATTCTTTATTCCCTTCTTCCATTTTACTTCAACTGTGTTTGTCTGCTGGCTGGGGTCAACCCATCAGAAACAGAATACGTTTCTCTAATCCTTTCCCATCAATTTCCCTACTTTCCAACAAAATCCTGAAAGAAACGGAATCATCACACTTTACATTTTGTTATTTTTATCAGGAAACAATCAGTGCTAAAAGGAACAGAACTTTCATTTTTTTACTAATTTTGTTTTCATTGCCCTATATTTTGCTTCAAATAGTCATCTGCCTACTTCTTTAAAGCAAAAAGCCAGCAAAACAAGAGCCAGTCTGGAGTGCAGATTCATGAATAAATAAATTACTTTCAGTATAATGATTTCAGTTTTTTTTTAATTTTATTTTGAACGGGTATTTTATTTATGAAGAAGGATACAAGTACCAATATTAAGAAGATGTTCTGTATTAGCACCTATTACGACAAACAACGTAATAGTGACATTTCCTTAGATAGAACTTCCCATTCTCCCAGGCCTCTTTCTTCTTCTCTGAAAAGAGACAAACCAGCTGGAGCTTTTGAATTTCTGGAGAAAAAAAAAAAAAAAAAAAGGAAAGCATTACAAGTGACATTCAGCAGCATTATATTGGTACAAGCATGTGGTATGCAGTTTTGTTCACATGCTGTGCAACCATTACGGAGAGTTTTTAGCAGGGTATGTTAGAGAGGCAGCTGTAGCACTTTTTGAGATAGCAGCTCCTCTGAGTACAAGTTATGATTCCTAAATGACTTTTCTGTGCTTAGACTGAGCAGGTCTCGGAGCAAATTTATAGGTGTTAGTCTTGTAGTGGCTAGGTGACAAATTACCAGAACTGAAAACTGGAGCTTTTCCCTAGGAAAATAAATCAGTGTGTTACCAAATCACAGATACCCTCTTAAGAAAATTAGTTATACTATCAAGGAGAAATTGCATTTCAGGAGACTCTGAAGCTCTTTCTGGGATTGTTGCATGACAGTATTTTGTTTAGGCTCTTTAATTGTAATCACAAAAAGATGTAACAAAGGAAATTAGTGATCCTAGCTGTATTAATGGGAAAAAAAAATAATTAAAGTTGCTTCATACAATTTCAATTTTTTTGTTGTTTCTTAATGTTTTGCATGTGTGGTTTGGGTTTTTTTGTTGTTGTTGTTTGGATGTTTTCAAAGGCTTTTTTTGTTTGGTTGGTTGGGGTTTTCTTAGCATCAGCAAGGGCAGAATTCAGCACCAGGTCTCAGGTATCCAAATAAAAGTGTAGAAGTAGGTGCATATATATGAACCAGGTTTCTAAACTCCCATCATGATCAATGGAAATCTTCATGTCATGTCATACATGCCTGCATTAAGATATCTGAGATATCTTAATGCCTTAATTGGCATTGGAGTCCAGTCTTTAGGAAACTGCACTAAGGCCATTTAAACAAAGGTGGGATTTCACTGCTAAAGATAAACCTTAGGCTGTACAATGCCTCTGGGGGAATCTGGCAGGTATAACACTGGACTTTCTAAAGACCTGTATTTTTATGGGGAAAAATAAAGCAAACAAACAAACAAAAAAAACCCCTAACCAACCAACCAATTCCTCCCCCCTACAAAATCCACAACAGCTGACATCCAAACAGTGTACTCCGTAATACCTAAAGTGGCATTAGACACCTATAGTTAGCAGCAGAATCCTGCCAACTGGTCTTTATAAACAACAAAATTTTCTTCAGTACATATATAAAAAATACTGGGGTCATCTCATCAGATTTTAAGCACTGAAAAATTAGGTAGACTCTTTAACCAAATATGGTTGTCAACAGAAATAGGCACTGCAGAGGACAATCGACCCCATAGAACAATAAATGTGACAGGCGGAATGAATCACTCACCGGACTAATTTAGCGCTATTCTGAAAAAGCCTAGTAATATAATCTAAAAATAGCCCAATCTCTCCTTCTGACTTCTAACATTCAGTGAGAATATCCTGTCACTGTGACTCACCTTTTTCAAAATCAGTGGGTAACTTCATTGTCTATAGAAAGGCACTCTATTAGGAGACTTTGAGTTCTTACAACCTCAACTAATTAATACAGTCACTACATGTTCCTAATGTAAAGAGTGAGTATTTTCTGGTTGGTTGGAACATTTATCAAAAAGAATAAGGAAACAGAAGCTATTAGGATATTGAATTCCATTTGCAAATGTTTCAAATACCTTTGGCCAGAAGGAAGAAATAATTTAAAAATGTCAAAACATTTAATTCTTACAACTTAACAAAGAAACATTACATTTTGGAACTGCCAAAATTCTTTGTTTCAACATTCTTCTAAAAGAAACATTCCTCTCAGTTTGTTTTAAAGCAATTTAAAAAAAAAAAAAAAAAGACAATTCTCCAATAGTAAAGAAAATATTTCAATTTCATTTCTTGTACATGTTATTTTCACCTAAAACTCACTTTTTAATTTTCTTTCATTCCACATAAAAATAGTTGTTGCAAGTTAACAGGTCTTGAACTTTTTAAAAAACGTGATTTGTTTTAGTGTGATCCAAGCTCTAGTAGTGACAATTGGATCACAAAAAGGAAAGGATAAAAATGGCATAAAATCTAAAGGGATTTACTGAATTCTGGTGTCAAAATCAAAACATTAACACAGGTGTGCTCTGTTTCCTTTCTTTGCTCAGGTATACTGTCCTCTGCATAAATTCCAGTGTGCCAGACAGTGTAAAGTAAGATTCGAGTAGAATTTTATGCTATCAGAACATAAAAATATATTTCTGTAACATTTTTAATAGTTCATCAGTCAGAAAATTGTGGTAAAGAATAGCTTATACCTACATAAGAGTGTCCTCATAGAAGCTATGTGGTCTCCAGTTTTATTCTCTGAGAGCACTGGCCATTGGCGTGAAGGTAATCTATGGCCATTTGGCTTACTCTTGGGAAAGTCCATAGGATCTGCTAACAGCACTCATAGGTAGTGTCATCCAACTGTAATTACACTGACAGGTTAAACAGCTTTGAAATCCACAAGAAGATTTACTATTCTTCTAGCTGTCTTAAAAAAAAAACCAACCAACCAACCAAAAAAACCAAACAAACCCAAAAAACAGAGATGAACATTTTAAGTTTTCTTCTCTGGAAATATTAGGCTGGTATTCAAGTACAGACTTCTTGTATTTCATATTATGTGGATCTCTGTGAAAAGCTCCTGTGAATAAAGTCCTGAGCAGGCACACTGCTTGTTCAGTTGTGTTCATGCTTTTATTCATACAGTGCTCATGGGGGAGTCAGTCCCTGGAGCTTCACTTACATAAATAAATAAAGTTACCAAACTCTCTATTTACTTTGCTCAACCTTTTCAGTAATTCTTACTTTAAACATTACCTTCTTAGATTTTTTAGAGTGCTGATGATATTTTGTGTACTAGCCTCTGGAGTTTTCTTTGTCTTTAAAACTGTTTTTTTCTTTTGTGGTTTTTTTTTTGTTTGTTTGTTTTTTCCCTTGGTATCATTTCTTAATATCAAAATTCAAAGGCTCTTTGCTCCCAAAGTTTTATGGATGGAGATACCTGAGTAGATCTACATTGCTGAATACAACAGCAGTGAGTCTGAGTTCAGGATCCCAGATCGTCCCTATTTTTTAATAGGAATCTCCTTTGCTTTATTTTTAGCCATTCTACACAGCTCCCTTCAAGAAAGTCTGGTTGCCAAAAGCCTATGCAGACAAGAGAGTAACAGATTTGTCTCCTTACATTCCACATAATCCTTCATCCCCATCCCAGCAGCCCCTGCACTCTCAAAAACCACAACAAGCCCTCTGGCAATGCATTGCAGACTAAAACACAAAACTGTGTTTTCACACTTTAACACCATCACTACATTATAGCCCTCATAATATTTCTGGACCTTTGGTTTTAAATAAAATAACGTTCTTATCTGAGGCATGGAGCCCTGGGGAACATGAGGGTCAGTATTGTACCTTTTAGACATACCTCTCAAAAAGTAGGGATGCAAGTTGTTCTGTGCCATTTGGGCAGGAGAAACAGAGCAGCCTTTGACAACAAACGGCAGCTTTTAATCAGTTGTCATTACACTGGTGTATAAAACATCTGAAAATGACCCCAGGAAACTTCTCAGGATGTCTGCTGAAGTCATAATGTGCTTACAACTGTGCCATACATATCACCAGTGGTCTTTAAGAAAGTCTTGCGGTTATAATCTAACAGATGCAAAAAGAAATAAGAGGAAAGGATCTGTTTTATGCAAAAATCAGTGAAAGTTCTCTCAACATTACTTCCTTGAAGTATTACAGGGTCTTGACAGAGTACTGTAGTCCTCACAATCTTTTACTGCTTCTTGCTGGAAGCAGTGTTGATTAATCACCCCTATGACAGCACTGCACACATTGACTTGATCCAAAATTGTAGGCACCAGAAAAAGCCCTCACTATACAGTGAATTTGTGGCATAAGCCGTGTGTGATACTTGAAATTTTAACATGCCTGGAAACTGAGCAAGTTCAAGAGTTGTATACTTGTCCTCTGTGGAAAAAAAAAAAAAAAAAAAATCAGCAAGCATTATTTATGCACATTTGTATTGTGTTTTCATGGGCGGGTGTTGACAGTGGGGGGCTTCAGGATGGCCTCTGTAAGGAGAGGCTGGGACTGCCCTGTGCCAGGCTGCAGCAGGTCCCAGCCAGCTCCAACGGACCCACCACAGGGCACATCTGAGCCCCGCAGACAAGGTAGTGGTGCCTTAGGGAAAATGTGTTTCAGAAAGGGCAAAACACTGCACAAGGCTGAGGACTAAGAAAAAATGTCAGAGAAAAAGCCCTGCAGACACCAAGTTGGGAGAAGAAAGAGGGAGAGGAAGTGCTCCGGGTGCCAGAGCAAAGATTCCCCTGCAGTCCCTGGGGAAGACCACAGTGGAGCAGGCATTTCCCTGCAACCTGTGGAGAACACCACACTGGAGCAGATAACCACACTGGAGCAGATAACCACACTGCAGCCTATGGAGGATCCCATGCTGTAGCAGGGAGATATTTCCTGAAGGAAACTGTGACTCCTGGAGAACCCCCACTGGAGAAGACTGTAGTCCATGGAAGTACCCATGATGCAGCAGGGGAAAAGTGTGAGCAAGATGGAGTGCCAGAGACAAAGTGTTATGGATTGAGCATAAAAGTTCTACAGACTTGTTTTATATAAAAAATATAATATAACAGGATGAGAAAAAAAAGCAAAACAAAACAAAACAAAAAACAACAAAAACCCCCAAGCAAACAAACAAACAAATAAGTTTCTCTTAGCCTGAAAGGACTAGGCTACAATTGAGGTGGACAGTCCAAAACTCAGCGTGAATGCTTCATAATCACTTTGTTTTGGATATCACCTCACACTGTGAAACCTTTAAATACTACTGAAATCAAACACCCTGGAAGGCCACAGCTGTGGGTTACATAGGCTTGTATAATCGAGTTTTGACACATAACAAGCAAGATTTCCATAACTTCATTACTTCATCCTTTCTTTGTGTTTTTACATTTTCTGTCCTTATTAACTGGTTTTTTTCTTAATAAGGAAACTTGGGGAATTATATATAGATTGTCTTCTGTGAAACAGTTTTCTATAATATTTACTTCATGACAAGAAGGAATTTGACAATAATGAAAAAATACTATTGGTTTCTCCATAACTGTTTTAGCAAACAGTCAAAGAAAGCTTGAAACCTCCAGTGCTCCTTAGCATGTTTTTAAAACTCCCTCCTATGAATAATGCATACTGAAGTTTTACCTCTTTTTTTCTTTTCCATTTTTAATTTTTCTCTGGTGCAACAGGTAATCAGAGCACATAAAGAATATCCCAATATCAAATTACTTTTCAAATTTAATTTCATCTGCAACCTTCTGAAGAACTAACTTGACTGATATATGTAACCTTCAGTTCAGTTAAGCAAAATGTCTCTGTGCCTTTTTTCTGTTAGTAAAATTATCAAAGGATTTTTCCCATAATGGTGTTGTTCATATTCTTCCAGTCTGGCAAACAAAGCATAAAAAAAGAAACAACAAAACCAACAAAACTCCACAAACCCCAAACCCGTTTTAACTTCTTTTTATGTCCCATCACAGTATGTTTAACTAAAGTTATAACAATAAGAATTTTAACTTGATTCCCGCTCTCCTTGCAAAATTCCCTTCTACTTTACCAAAGGATTAGTTCTACTGAAAAGTTATCCCAAATGTGTATAGTTCATGCACCATTTTTTCTAAAAAAAAAAAGCCTCCAAAACACTATTGTTTCTTCATCCAGGTGTAAACTATAGCTCTTAACAAAGGAATATCTTCTGAAATAATAGCTGTAGAAGGCTTGTAATGTCTGAATTTATTCCCTGCACTTAAATCTCATGTAATTGTGTACTTGTTTTTGGAGATAACTAGAGACATTTTATAGACAACCTTTTTGACTGAAATTATATGATCATTTATTCTGAGACATATGTCTAGTGTTCTTTCTCAAATAAAAATCACATAACATCTATACACAGAAAAATATTTCTAGGAATACAGCAAATATAATTATCAAAGGAGCTAAATACACATAATGTGGATTAAAAACATTTTGTAGTAAGAAAAGCAACCATTTCACATATTTTGAAAAAATCTGATTTTAATAACAGCATAAGAAAAAGAACATGGTTTAAAAGATTAAGAAAAAATAAGATCTGAAGTATTAACCAGGACATTTTCTTCATAAGTCTAGCTAGTGCATTTAATTATAGAGACATTCTTTCTGCCACTTTCTGCCATGTGCAGACACATACATGCATATACATGCATTCAATGTACAGAAGCAGCAGCAGTCTAGAGCTCAATTTAATTACTTCCACATAGACACTTACTAGCATTTATGGTGTTCTAAGACATCTGTCAGACATACAGCTTTTACTTAAGGAGACAAAGTCTCCTGCTGGTCCTTTGTCTGATCTTCCAGCCCTCTTCACTGACCCTTGGTCACCTCACGTTGCAATAGGCTTTCTCCAGGCAAGGTGAACACAGCCTTTAGTCAACACACATTATTCATTTTACTCTAAAGCAAGCATGTATTTTTGGATAACAATGTAGCAGTCAGCAGTGCAGTTCTCTAGACTAGACTTACGATACTGATCTGATGTCCTTTGACTAAAACAGGATCCAAAACTAGAATCTAACCTGTGACAGAGGTTAGATAACTCTGTCACTGACACCTAGCTTTAGAAGTATGATTATGAACCTTAATCCTAACTGGTATACTGCTGAGAAAAAATGGTTGCCAGGTTTTTCAAAGTTAATCATATAATCACCCTCCACTTGAGGAAAAACACAATCTAAACATATTTTAACTAAATATATTACAATTAATGAATGAATATTTATTGGGAAGTGTAATAGGGTGTAAAAGAGACACAGAGTTGTTAAATGAGAAAAATAATCCTGTTTTTGAGACTATAATGAATCTACTGACGTAGTTACTAATGAGAAAGATGGGATAGAGATATTGTGTTGGAGGTGTATGCAGGAAGTTCGCAAGGAGGTATCAAGAAAAGAGAGTGAATAACATTCACAACGGTTCCAAAAGCTTAGATGAAAAGAAAAGGACTTGAGTCTGCCAGGTATTCTTTCCATCTTTTTTTCTTGGTGGGTTTGTTGTTTTTTGGTTTTTGTTTTTACCTTAGGTATGCTCTTCTTAGCAGCCGGCCAACAGACGTGATGAAGTACATCTGTGATTTCAGAGACTGAAAGTTTGTCTCAATTTAAAAACATTAAAACTTTAGATAGAATGACACAGCAATTATGAACAAGTGCCAGATTATCCACGGGGATGGAGTAATCCTGGTTATATGTACAAATTGGGGTATGAAAGGCTGGAGAGCAGCCCTGCAGAAAGAGATCTGGGCGGGGTTGGGATGATGGTAAGTTGAATATGAGTCAACAGTGTGCCCCAGCAGTCAAAACGGCCAACCATGTCCTGGGGTGCATCAAGTACCGCATAGCAAGCCAGTTGAGGGAGGATGTTGCATCCCACTCTACTCTGCACTGGTGTGGCAACACCTTGAGTATTCTGTGCAGTTTTGGGTATGTCAATATAAGAAGCACATCAAGCTATTGGAGTGTGTCCAGAGGAGGGTGACCAAGATGGTAAAAGGTCTTGAGAGGAAGACTTATCAGGAGCTGCTGAGGTCACTTGGTTTGTTCAGCTTGGAGAAGGGAACACTGAGGGGTGACCTCATTGCAGTCTACAACTTCCTGAACATGGGCAGCAGAGGGGGAGGTGCTCATATCCTCTCTCTGGTGATCAGCGACAGGACACGAGGAAACGATATGAAGCTGCATTAAGGAAAGTTCAGGTTGGACTTTAGGTAAAGGTTCTTCACTAGGAGGGTGGTCAGTCACTGGAACAGGCTCTCCAGGGAAGTGGTCACGGCACCAAGCTGTGACAGTGACCACGGCACCAAGTTCGAGGATCATCTGGATGATGGTCTAAGTCATAACGTTTTGTTTTAGTCCTGCAAGGAGCAGAGAGCTGGACTTGATCATCCTTTTGTGTCCCCTCCAACCATTTTATGGTTCCATGAAACTTAACGTCTATGCCCACACACACACAACTTTCTTATTTCTGGTTGCCTCACTTAGGTATTCCAGCATGTATCAAACGTAAAGCCCAGTTCTGAAAGTTTATTCTGTCCCTACTTTACATGTGGGAATATAAATGTATTATATATATTATTTCCTTATTCAGTTCTTGAGAAAAAGGTCCCTTGATATTAAATATCAAAAAATCTCTATAAATACCAAATGCACCAGCAAATGTGAAAGGTAAAATTGAAAATAAAATATATCATTTATACTTCATAGCTTACTGTGGGTTTTGCAGCTGAAATAAGACATTCAGTTACATAAGATTAACATTTGCTTTACTCAGGTATTTGCACCTGGTTTTGATGATATGTTATTGGCATTTGATAAGTCATTTTCTTTCATTTACACTGGAACTATAACAGAAATGTTACTGTATTTACTGGATAAAGGTTATACTCTAGTTACATCAACATTTTCTCTAAAATTCTTCTCCAAAATTCTTTTTCTCTGATAAACTGGCATATAAAAATTCTTATTTACATAGGTGATGAATATATTTTTCTTGGTTTCTCTTCCATTGTTGTTCCATTGCTCACTCTCACCTGTCCTTTATGGCCCATAGGGTTTGCACAACTACTTTTAGGAATTCACAGAATCACAAAATGATAGGGGTTGGAAGGGACCTCTGGAGTTCATCTAGTCTAACGCCCCTGCTAAAGCAGGTTAACCTACAGCAGGTTGCACAGGATGGTGTCCAGGCGGGTTCTGAAGGTCTCCAGAGTCAGAGACTCCACTACTTCTCTGGGCAGCCTGTTCTAGTGTTCTGCCACCATCAAAGTAAAGAAGTTCCTCGTCATGTTTAGATGGAACTTCCTATGTTCAAGTTTGTGCCTGTTACCTCTTGTCCTATCACTGGGCACCACTGAAAAAAGACTGGTCCCGTCCTCCTGGTACCCTCCCTTTAGGTATTTATAAGTATTGATATGATCGCCCCTCAGTCTTCTCTTCTCCAGACTAAAAAGACCCAAGTCCCTAAGCCTTTCCTCATAAGAAAGATGTTCCAGTCCCCTAATCATTTTCATAGCCCTTTGCTGTATCTTCTCCAGCAGTTCCCCGTCCTTCTTGAACTGGGGAGCCCAGAACGGGACACAGTACTCCAGATGCGGCCTCACCAGGGCAGAGTAGGGGGGGAGTATGATCTCTTTCGACCTGCTGGCCACACTCTTCTTGATGCACCCCACAGTGCCATTCACCTTCTTGGCCGCCAGGGCACATTGCTGGCTCATGGTCATCCTGTTGTCCACCAGGACTCCTAGGTCCCTTTCCACAGAGCTGCTCTCCAGGAGGTCAGCCCCTAACCTGTACTGATGCATGGGGTTATTCCTCCCCAGGTGAAGTATCCTACACTTGCCTTAGTTGAACTGCCTAAGGTTTCTCTCTGCCCAACTCTCCAGCCTGTCCAGGTCACATTAAATGGCAGTACAGCCTTCTGGCATGTCAGCCACTCCTCCCAGTTTTGTGTCATCATCAGACTAATGAATATATTGAACAGGACTGAACCCAGTACTGAACCCTGGGGAATACCACTTGTTACAGACCTCCAACTAGACTCTATGCCACTAATCACAACCCTCTGAGCTCTATTTCTCAGCCACTGCTCAATCTAATCCAGGGTCCATTCTAACCCACACTTCCTAAGATTGCCTGTGAGGATGATGTGGGAGACAGTGTCAAGAGCCTTGCTGAAGTCAAGGTAGACAACATCCACTGCCCTCCCCTCATCCACCCATCCAGTCACTTCATCACAGAATGCTATCAGATTAGTCAGACATGACTTCCCTTGGTAAATGAATCCATGTTGACTACTTCTGATAACGTTCTTTTCCTCCAAATGCTTGGAGATGATGCCCAGAATGAGCTGTTCTTTCATCTTTCCAGGGATGGAGGTGAGGCTGACTAGTTTGTAATTTCCTGGGTCATCCTTCTTGCCCTTTTTGAAGACTGGAGTGACATTGGCTTTTCTCCAGTCTTCAGGCACCTCGTCTATTCTCCAGGACCTTTCAAAGACGATGGAGAGTGGCCTAGCAATGGCTTCTGCCAGATCCCTCAGCCCTCATGGGTGCATCCCATCAGGACCCATGGACTTGTGGATATCCAGTTTACTTAACTGATCTCTAACTTTATCCTCTTCAACCAAGGAAAAGTCTTCCTTCCTTCAGACTTTCTCTGTTACCTGCAAAATCTGTGTCTCCTGAGGGCTGGCCTGAGCAGTGAAGACTGAAGCAAAGAAGGCATTCAGTAACTCCACTTTCTCTGCATCATCTGTCACCATGGCACCTGTCTCGCACCAGGCCCACATTTTCCCTAGTTTTCCTTTTGCCTCCAACATACTTGAAGAAAACCTTCCTGTTGACCTTGACATCCCTCACCAAATTTAATTCCAAGGTGGCCTCGGCTTTCCTCATTTCACCCCTGCATACACTTATGGCATTCTTGTAATCTTCCCAAGTGGTCAGTCCCTTCTTCCACATACTGTAAGCTTCCTTCTTCCACTTGAGCTTTCCGAAGCTCCCTGGTCAACCATGCAGGTCTCCTGCTTCCCTTGCCTGATTTCTTGCTCTTAGGGATGCGCCGATCCTGAGCTTAGAAGAAGTGATACTTGAATATCAACCAGCTCTTTTGAACTCCCCTACCCTTTAGAGCCCTCCCCCATGGGATTTCTCCAAGCAGTTTCTTGAAGAGATCAAAGTTAGTCCTTCTGAACTCCAAGGTTGCAATTCTATTTGTTTTATGCACGCTACACGTAATCCTGAACTCTATCTTCTCATGATCACTACAGCCAAGGCTGCCCCCAACCTTAATGTCCTTCAACAGTCCCTTTTTGTTTGTCAGTACTAGGTCCAGTAGTACACCTTTCCTTGTTAGCTCCTCCACCACCTGAATCAAAAAGTTATCATCAATACTGTAGAGGAATCTCCTGGACTGTACATGCCTAGCTGTGTAACCTTCCAGCAGATATCAGGGTAGTTGAAGTCCCCCATGAGAACCAACACACGTGATTGTAAGGCAACTCTCAGCTGTCCATAGAAGGCCTCATCAACTTTCCCATCCTGATCAGGTGGCCTGTAATAAACACCCATAACAGTGTCTCTCATATGAGCCTGTCTCTTAATCCTTACCCACAAACTCTCAACTTGCTCTTCATCTGCCCTTAGGGAGAGCTTGATACATTCCAGTTGTTCTTTCACATAAATAGCAACTCCACCACCTCGCCTTGCTCTCCTACCTGTCCTAAAGGGAACATAGCCATCCATGACAGCATTCCAGTCATGTAAGCTATCCCACCTTGTCTCAGTAATTGCAATGAAATCATGGCCCTGTGACGGTACACAGATCTCTAACTCTTCTTGTTTGTTTGCCATGCTGCGTGCATTAGTGTATAAGCATTTCAGAGAGACAGTTAAGTATGTAGGTTTTGCCCTTAAGGGGTGGTAGGCCTTCCAATTCTCAAAAATACTAGCATGCTGCTCCACAAGTGCTGGGGCACACCCGTGCACCTCTCTAGCGAGCCCATTTACAACTCCACCACCCTTCAAATCTAGTTTAAAGGTCTCTTAATGAATCCTGCAAACTTGTCCTAGAACCCTTTTCCCCCTGTGAGATAGGCTTTTTCCATCTGTTACCAGGAGGCTTAGTGTCCTGTAAATCAAGCCACCAACAAACATTTTTTTTGTGTGTTTAAACTGGATCAAATCTTCTGTCTACTTCACAGCATATCACAAATAGTGATGCCAACACATTGTATAATTACTCCACGCATGGCACAGAATTGGGAACAGGTGGTGAAAGAGGAGAAATGTAAAAGATATGCAAGTATTGACTGAAGATTCTGTATCCTGAAACCACAGTCTTGTCTGATTGTGAGAACAGTCCCTTATCTCTCAGAGCAAAAAATGAGCCAGATTACTTTAAACAATTGAAAAACTAGCATTTTGATAGCTCGTTTTCACTGAAAGGCATTGAGGAGAAATACAAGCTGTCACATATGAGGCATGGATGGAGAAGATAAGCAACGATAAGCAACTGGAGGATGGCTGAGTATGAAAAATTTGTTAGCCAGGAGAGGATAGATAATCACGTACTAATATTCATTGATATGATGTTATGATAGATAATCATATCGCAATATTCACTGGTATTCACTTTCAGTTTGTGTGACATTAGAATAACCTTATTCAGGTTAAGAAAAACAAACGAAAACCACAATCTTTCCAAGATTCATGACGTTAATAAGTCTTGAATCCTGATTTATTTCAGAAAATCTAAGTCCATGTCATGGTTTAGGCCGAATGGGCTACTGGGGACGTCCGACACCCCAGATGGGACTGACAGATACTCCCCCCTACCCTTTGGCATCAACTATAAACATAGATCTTATCACTCTGAAAGCAAACAGTGTCTGCACAATATGCTGTTATTTTCAGTAGTTAGAAGAAGCCTAGATAAGAAGCAAAGGTACTGAACAAAATTGGTCCTGTTTTACCTCAAACCAGGACAGTCCGATACAAAACTTGAGGCTGATAATATAATGAATACTGGGCTAAAACATTTTTTTTCAGTTTGGTGCACCTTGAGCCATATTCATATACTGTACCACATTCAGCAGTGTACCTCAGTATTAAAAAGATTATATAATTTTTGAGCACATTTTTCAGTTGTCAGGCCATCTTCAAAATATAATTCTCATATGAAAATGAATTTTCAATATCATTACTAAATCACAAGTAATGCAGGGGCACAGCTATCAGAAAATCAAGTTAAAGTGTGAAATTACCATCAGTCTTTTGATTAGTAAGTATAAGAATTTTCCACATTTGCTAAGAGAGTAGTGAAAGACAAGCAGAAAGAAAAGTGTTAGAGACAGCAGTGTAGTATGCTATCTAAGGTCTTTTTGTCTCCATAGAATGTAACAAATTACTTATTCATATCATATTTCCTGACTGTTTAATTCTATGATTCATTTCCTTTCTCCTTGATTCAGGTAACCAAGAGGAATAACGTTAACACATATAAGGAATAACACATTAACATATCTCAAAATTGTCTTGATTTTTTCATGTTCTGTATTACAATTAAATAATAGCCTGTGTGCTTATTTTCTCGGTAGTAGAAGAAAATAAAAGTGGATTACACAATTTCATGGATGCATTTTAATAAATAAAAGTTGTTTAAAAAAATAATCAGTTAATACTGATTTTAAGATTGAGAAGTACATCAGCTAAAATAACTGGCATCTGTGAAGCTTGTTTGGAGTTCTCTAGTGAGTGATTTTTAATACAAAATAGAGTTTTCTTGAAAGTGAAACAGATTGTGGGAAAATCAGCATTCAAGAAGAAATTAAAACTAACGAGCAATAATTATTTCAAGATTACTAGTCTTGACAACAAACAAAAGGTCTGATTATCTATCCCACTTCTTAAAATGATAAGAAAGACTGTATTGAAATCCATGGGCTCAATATATGAATATATATAATATACGAAGCTCAAGAAAGTAAAAAGGCAACCGGGTTTTACATTTCTTAAAAAATAATTAGCAAGTACATAGAGAAGCTAATGATCATATTTCAACTAGTAAAGGTGTATTTCAGCTGTTTTAGCAAGAAATAAGAAGCTAATTGCGTGGATAGAACTCACACAAACCAAAAAAAAGAGAAACCTGTGAGATGTGATTTGAAGGAGGATGTCATACATGTATGTGATAATCAATGTTGAAATTTTCAGTAAAATATCTTAGGGGAAGACAGATGAGGTCAAACAAGGGACAAGAACAAAGCTTTAGGCATATCCTAATGCGAACATTAAAGAGAAAACTGACGTTATTGGCAATAAATGAATTATATATACATACAAATATGTATACACACAAGGGACATTTTTAACAGTGCTACTACTGGCTTTTAATGATTTTAGCAATCTTAGTACTGTGCATGCACTTGTAGTGCAAAGAACCCCACAACATTCTAATGAATGTTAGAAGATCTGCAGACTGTTATCTTGCATACACGTCGTGTATAAACTCAGTTCATCACCAAGAATCTCAGGAATTACGTCTAATTCTTAATATTATTTCATATTAAAGATCCATGTTATATCACAGTCTACGTTTCTGAAATTCAGGCAGACAAACAATTTTTCCCTAGATGCATTATTATCTGGAACAGATAGAAATCTGTATTTACCATATCCCTAAATTCTTGATACAGTTCATTCACTTCTGAAATGTAAAATGTAGTGCATGAATTTTTCTGCAGCATAAAAAAGCTTATGACATCATAATTATTCTGCCAGAAATGACACATTATTAGCTATAAAAACCAGGGAGTTGGTCATTTTTTATTCTCCAAAAGGTATGCATATCGATGTCAAAAGTATTTTATCTCAAGGTCTTTTTTTTTTTTTATTGGAAGCAACAAAGTATAGAAGATTAGAGTTTGTGAAAATTATATAATAATTTATTATATTAATAGTTCCATCTCTTCCAAGTTCCTATTCTAAATGTTCTTCTTCCTTATATCATCATGAAGATGATGTAGTTTTTTCCAGACCCTCATACTGCATGCTATATTAATGCTGACATCGCTGAAGACGTTAGGTAATAAATGCTACCTTGTGATTTCAATTTTTCTGAAGTTGTAGATCCTTAACGTGATTCTTTATTCCAGAAGACATTATTGTCTTACAAGTCTCTTCAAAAAGTAAAAAAAGACTGTGACTAAACATAGTCAAAACTCCTTAAAGCAGATACCCAAGCACTAGTGAAAATTGGTACTTGAAGACAAGAGATCTTTAGAAGCTGAAAAAAGTATAATGGAAATTTCAGAAGTGATTCTTCTGTAAGCACTTGTGACTCTTAGAGCCAATTATAAAGACTAAAAGCAAAACAGACAAGTAATTGGTTATTACATTCCATTAAATACTACGAAAAATGTGGCCTACGTGTTTTATAGCCAGACAGCAATAAGTTTCACTCAGATATTATGAATTTCTAGATTTTGAGCCAGCTTGCAAAGATCCACATAGCTAAAAATATTATTTGTGGAATGTGTTAAAAATATTATTTGTGATAGGTGTTAAAATGTTATTTGTGATATCTGTTGGAGGAAAAACACAGCAGAGCAGAAGCAATCCAGGAGGTTCCTGGAATGCATTGGTGATAACTTCCTCCTCCAAGTGACAGAGGAGCCAATGAGACGAGGTGTTCTGCTGGACCACGTACTCACCAAGAAACGGTTCATTGGGGATGTAAAGATCAAAGGCATCCTTGGATGCAGTGAACACGAGATGGTGTTCATGATCATGACAGCAGGGAGGAGAGTGAAAAGCATAGTCAGAACTCTGGACTTCAGAGAGCAGGCTTTGGCCTCTTCAAATATCTACTTGAAAAAGTTGCATGGGATAAGGCCTTAGAGAGATGAGGGGGCCGTGAAAGCTGGTCAATATTCAAGGATCACATTCTCCAAGCTCCAGAGTGCTCCATCCCAACAAATAGGAAGTCAGGCAAAAATATTAGGAGGCGTGTGAAGATGAACAAGGACCTCCTGGCCAAATTCAAACTAAAAAAGGAAGTGTAGAGAGGGTGTGTCCCGATCCAGTATTGGGAAGGTTTCGTTAAAAATAATCCCAAGGACAAGATTAAGACACTAAAGTCAGTCAAATGTCGTACAACCTTTTACTTAATACTTTTGACAAAGAATAAAGTACAGACAAAAAGTGAAGGGAAGGCAAAGGGGAAAAAGAAAAGGGGGAGGAAGAAAATAAGGAAAGAGGGAGAAAGCTCGCTACTACCACTCTGAGTTCAACAGTTTTTCTGTAGATTCTGTCCGAAGCATTCAATCATTACATGCTTCATAGAGTCTGGGATAAGGGGGGGGTCACGCAGAAGGGAGGCGACGAGGAAGGAAGAACAAAAAGGGATGCCAAAAGGAGCGTGCTCCTTTTATATAGGCGTCTCACTCATGCACAGATCGACCGGAAGAGGGGGGGGGGTCACGCAGAAGGGAGGCGACGAGGAAGGAAGAACAAAAAGGGACGCCAAAAGGCGCGTGTTCCTTTTATATAGGCGTCTCGCTCATGCACAGATTGACCGGAAGTGCTGCTTTCCTGCAAGCTTCTTCCTGCTCTTTTCGCACCCTTGGTCCTTGCGCAGGCACATGAGGTCGTCCAGTTCCAAAACCATGAAGCCTCCCAGAAGATGGAGGCACAACAGCAATGTCAAGACAAAATTGCATCTGGTATTGGTTTGCCACAGGGTGGAAAGAAGGATGAGTAACCTGGGAGGAATACAGAAGCATTGCCCAAGCATGCAGGGATGAAGTCAGGAAAACCAAAGCCCAAGTGGAATTGAATCTGGCCAAGGATGTTGAAGACATCAAAAAGGGCATCCACAACTACATAGGTGACAAAAGGAAGGCTACAGAAAATGTGAGTCCATTGCTTAATGAGACAGGGGACTTGGTTACACAGGACATAGAAAAGGTGGAAGTGCTGACTGCCTTCTTTGCCTCAGTCTTTACTACCAAGTCTGGTCTTCAGGAATCACAGATCCCAGAGACCAGGTAGAGAGGCTGTAGCAAGGGAGACACAGCCTTGGTCAAAGAGGTCATGAAATATTTAGGCAAATGGGACATACATAGGTCCATGGGCCCTGATAGGGTGCACACATGAGTGCTCACGGAGCTGGCAAATGTTGCGAGGCCACTTTCTACAATCTTTGTTCAGTCATGATGACTGGGAGAAGTGCTTGAGGACTGGAAGAAAGCAAATGTTACCCCCCATCTTCAAGAAGGGCAAGAAGGAGGACCCAGGGAAAATACAACAAAAGGCTCATAGGTCAAGATAAGGACAGGGAACTAACCCAGTGATTACCATCATGGGCAAAACAGACTTGACTTGGGGATGATTAATTTAGTTTATTGACAATTAACAATGGAGTAGGATAATAAGAGATAAGAACAAAATTAAAACCACCTTCCCTCCATCCCTTCCTTCTTCCTGGGATCAGCTCCACTCTGACTTCTCTACCTCCTCCCCCCTGAGCGTCAGAGGGGGATGGGGAATGGGGGTAATGGTCAGTTCATTACACATTGTCTCTGACGATCCTTCCTCCTCAGGCTCACTGCTGTTGCACAGCACATTTTACCCCTTTGTACTTATGTTATCACAGAGGAGTTACCCCCATTGTTGATTGGCTCAGCTTTGGCCAGTGGCAGGTCTGTCTTGGAGCTGGCTGGCATTGGCCCTGTCAGACATGGGGGAAGCTTCTGACATCTTCCCACAGAAGTCACACCTGCAGCCCCCTGCTACTAAAACCTTGCCACGCAAACCCAATACACATTTGAGGGACCTCAAAATGATGGAGAAGTGGAATGATAGGAACCGCATGAGGTTCAACTAGGAGAAGTCCTACAAACCTGGGGAGGAACAACCCCCATGCACCAGTATATGCTGGGGACCACCCAGCCAGAAAGCAGCATTGCACAGAAGGATCTGAGGGTCCTGGTGAACACCAAAATAAACATGAGCCACCAATGTGCCCTTGTGGCAAAGAAGGCTAATAGTATCCAGGACCGTGTTAGAAGGAGTATTGCCAGCAGGCTGATGGAGGTGATCCATCTCCTCTGCTCAGCACAAGTGAAGCCACACCCAGAGTCCTCTGTCATATTCTGAGCTCCTCAGTACAAGGGAGACATGGACATACTGAAGAGAGTTCAATGAAGGACTACAAAGATGATGAAGGGATTGGAACATCTCTGCTATGAGGAAAGGCTGAGAGAGCTGGGACTGTTTAACCTAGAGAAGAGAAGGCTCAGGGGAATCTTCTCAATGTATATAAATACCCGAAGGGAGGGTAAAAGAGGACAGAGCCAGGCTCTTTTGAGTGGTGCCCAGGGTCAGGATAAGAGGGAATAGGCAGAAACTGAAACATAGGAGATTCCCTCTGAAGATCAGGAAACACTTTTTTTGCTGTGAGAGTGTCTGAGTGCTGGCACAGGTTGCCCAGAGAGGTTGTGGAGTCTCCATCTTTGGAAATATTCAAAAGCTGTCTGGACATGATCCTGGACAACTGGCCCTAGGTGGATCTGTTTGAACCCACCAAGCTAAAGACATCAAGCACAAACACAATGCAAATTCATAGTGAGAAGAAACCTGCTATCACAGTAAAACACACCAGAATTCTGTTGCACTGAAAAGAAAAGCAAGAGATGTATTTCTTGCATATGCTAGAATATCCAAATCAAAAGGTAATGATTAGATTCTGATGTAAATGAAAACCTTCATCAATAATTCAGTTTGTGTCCCTCATTCTGACACACTTGTCTGTGCTGGCTAGTGTTAATTAAATTTGACATGGGATTGCATCTCATATTAGGCATGATTTGTGGTACCTGTTATCTTTCAGGGTCTGCTTGAATAATCAAGTCACAGCAAAGTACTTTCCTCTAATCCATTTCCCAGGAGGCTAAGGACTAGTCTGTAAGCTTAATTAGTGCTTTAACCAATCCACAAATATGCCACCAAGGTAATACCATTACTTGCTCTTGGCCTTCTGTTATTTCTGTCCTGCTCATTAGAGAGAAGAGAAATAATTGGAAAGCAGGCTGCTTTGCCTTGGTATTCGGGTGTTTACTCATATCATAAGCAGTATCTTAAGTGTTTTATTTCCTGGGGGTGCTTGATTTCTACTCTGACACATTATTTCCTGAATAGTTCTCTTCTTTGAGGTGTTCATCTGAAAAACATCTGCATGGATGGTGATTTGCTGAGTTATTCAGTTACTTGGGTTGCTCTCTTCTTATAACTTTGGTTCATTTGCTTAGGATGCTTGATTTATAACACATGCAACACTGGTTTTCTTTCACAGAAATATTTTCCTGCTGTATATTTGAAAAAAAAAAAAAATCTGTAATATTCAAAGACTATGGGATCTTACAATCTACCTTGGCATGATTATTCAGAGACAAAAGAACATAACGTGAATAAACTCTCCAAATGTGTAAGAGACACTCTTTGAATAGCTTTCATTTCACACAATAAATGAAAGTAGCACATGCAACAACACCATTATAAATTCATTAAACTAAAGAGAAATGAATGCAACATATCAACTGTTGCAATGTACTAAAATAAATTGGTTCTGAAATCTGCGAAAAGACCCCAAGGCATCCATCTCTGTGAGAATATCAGCCAGAATGTTTGAGGATCCCTCCACTCAGTTCCTCTTTATATATCAAACACAAATTGCTTGTCATTGTTGCCTTTCACAGCTGATTACCATCTATCATTTCTTATTTGTCATTGACTCTAACTCCCTATTTTCCTATGATGCTGTATTGGGTAGATTTTTATTCTTCAAGGAATAGAGAATTTAATTTACAAAAAACATGGTAAAATACAAATTTTCCTTTAGAAGGCTTCAAATAGAGCTTGTATACAAGGTTTCAGATTAAGGAATGTTTGCTCACTTCTCTACTAAAATAATTTGAGACAGACTCTCCTTGAATGACTGCGGTATATATAAACAATTAAAGGCTTTAAAAATAATTTCCTGAAACCGGGTAAACCCTCCCCCCCAAAAAAAACCCCCAAACTCCAACAAAAAAACCTCACAAAAGTATGATTAAGAAGGAAATAAAAACAATAGTAAGGGATCTGCAATGTTTTGCTGATTATGGCTCACCTCACAATAAAATGTTGTCATCTTGATGTCATTTTCGTAGCGTACTCAGCACCTATGAGACTGTTTCTATGGCTCACATTTGCAATAGTTTTAAAATTGAACAAAATTCTATCTAGAGACTTACAATAATATGGAACCAGTTTTCTATGAGAATGTAAACACTAAGTCATCATAGTATTATGGTGGCACACTGACATGAAGGGAAATATACCAGGACAGGATGCCCAATAGAGGCAAGGAGATACTAAAGCTACTTTACAAAGTTGTTTAGTGTTCCATGAACCAAAGTTCAAAGAAGATAAATTCAAACTGGAGAAAGAACATAGAAGGGCTACTTGGACAATCAGGAGTCTGAAGAGCTTTCATCTTATGGAGAATGACAGAATTGGAAGGTTTAACCTGGCAAAATGAAGACTGAGAAGAAAGATGACCTTTCTGTAAATATACCATGGAAAATGGCACAGAAAGATAATAGCTAGCTAATAAAGACAATATTGGCTCAAAACCTAGTGCATATAAACTAATCCTAAGTACATTTAGGCTATAAATTAGCAAAAGATTTTAACCATCTTAGCAAGGAAGTACCGGAGTAGAGTTGCAATCAGAGAAATGGGGGGAAAATCGCTGAACGTTTTTTAAAAAAAACAACCCAAACTACCCCCTACCCCCTACCCCCCGAAACAGCTCAATCCAGTCATTAAAAAAAATATGAAATGTGGCTCCTTGCAATACCAGGCAATTTAATGACCTAGGGCATCCTTCCTACATTCCCTTTAATTAATCAGAGTACATGTTGAAAGAACATCAGGCATTGGTATGGATTTAATGGTCACGTAAACATTCATGGTGGGAAAAAGTATAACTGGTTAATAACCTTTTACGTATCAGGCACTTAATTAAGGGCAGTGAAATGTTACATACTTTCCACAATATACAGAGTAACTGGGGATAACTGTTTCTCTTAACTCTAGAGAAAGTTCCTGTCAGATCACAACTAAGTCTATCAGAAATTTTACCTTGTTTTTTTCATTAAACAAGGACCTCATACCTTCGTTTTTATAATACACATCTCAAACACTGGAAACACAAATTTATTGTCTGAAAAGGATGTGCCAAGCGAGTCTGCTAAAAGTAACCACAAGTATTTTTTATTTAAAGAATGAATATATTTAATTTCTGCAGTATTGGGAAATGTAGATTACAGACATAATTCTTATCACTATTGAAATCCAAATGCCTTTTAATATGATATCTGTGAACAATCCATTCATTTTGTCCAGCCAAATTAGTTTTCAACATGTACTTCATCATCATAGAAGCATAGAATAGTAGTTGGAAGGGACCTTAAAGATCATCTAGTTCCACCCCCCCTGGCCTGGGCAGGGACAATTTCCACTAGACCTGTTGCTTAAAGCCCTATCTAACCTGGCCTTGAACACTCCCAAGTATGGGGCCTCCACAACTTCCCTGGGCAACCAGTTCCAGTGTCTCACCACCCTCAAAGTAAAAAATTTTTTCGTAATACCTAATCTAAATCTACTCTCTTTCAGTTTAAAACCATTACCCCTCATCCTATTGCTGTACTCCCTGATAAAGACTCCATCCCCATCTTTCCTGTAGGGCCCCTTTAAGTACTTGAAGGCTGCTATAAGGTCTACCTGGAGCCTTCTCTTCTCCAGGCGGAACAACCCTAACCCTCTCAGCCTGTCTTCACAGGAGAGGTTCTCCAGCCCTCGGATCATCTTCATGGCCCTCCTCTTGACTCAGTCCAACAGGTCCATGTCCTTATGTTGGGGGCCCCAGAGTTGGATGCAGTACTCCAGGTGAGCTACTTCATAAAGCAAACTCCCTCTGGTCAATGCACATCGGGAAGGGATTCATAGTCTATGAAAAGTAAGCGTCTTGGTATCTATCAAATTAAGTAGGTTTTTTATGATCAACCAATTCTTCACTTGCAGAACTCTGCAACACTTCATTCTCGCACACATTAAAGATAAATCTTTTCAAGCTATTTTGTTTGAAATTAGAGACTGAATTTTGGTCAGGAAGATAACAGACTGAACACCGCCCTGTTCTTTACCTAGCATGCTCCTTAGCCTGGCTGTCATGCATTCTTATGAAAGTATGAAGACAGTCGCTATTCAGTGAAGCATGGCTAAGCTGTTATTTTGTCAACTTGATCTGAGACTGATTATGAAAAGGATAGGACATTTACATTATTGGGATTGTCCTAACAAGACAACATAGAATGTGAATCATCTCAGAAGACGTAAACTTTAGTGAAATCATAATCTTGCCAAACGACCTAAGTCATAGTGTAGGAGACAGATAAGATGTCTCAAAACTTGCTTACCACAAGCAGAATTAGCAGTAGGAAACCAGTAGTCCAGATGGCTCTTATCATGAGCAGACCAGCCATATCCTGCTTGCAACAGGGGCCAGAGGCACCTGGAATTTGCCGAACTAAGTGGGAACCTGAAACTTGCTGAACTAAGCTACAGGATGTGCTAAATTTGTCCGCCAACGTTGTGTACGTGACCACCAAAGGGTATCTCAGGGGCAACCATCTTCCGAGATACTTGTTACGCAAAGATTGGCCAAGCAAAAGTGGCCTCTATACTGATTGGTCAAGCGTCGAGCAGAATTTCACTATAATTTAGTACCATGTCCCTCCACAAATGGGAACCCCAGGATCCCCACCATCATTGTGATCAGAGGATGAGTCAACAAGATGCTGCTGATGCCAAGAGGACCATCAAGATGCCAAAAAGGGCCTATGGTGGTGACTATACTCTTGCCTTGCTCCATAATACTGCTTCTCTCTTCTGCCTTTCCTCTACTTCCTCCTTTGCTCTAGTGCTCCTTTCAATAATCAAGGCTGGGAGGTAACAATAAAGCTTTAGCAGATGGCATCTGACCTCGTTTGTGTCTTAATCTCATGCGTGGAATTGTCATGGGTCCTCCTGTCGTCCGTCCCCCCCCACGCCCCAGATTGGGACGTGACACATAGTAAGTCAAATAGCCATGCATGACTCAATAAAGGCAAAGTTCCTTAGTGTCTGAAACCTCTTTTTTTTTTTTTTTTTTCATTTTAATTAAAGAAAACCAAACCAGATTAATATATAGTCCCCTGACAAGAACAGCTCTTTGCTTTCCCCCTTAAAAAGCAGCAACAATAAGGACAATTGCACCATCATGTTCTTGTCTTTATAAATATAAAACCAACATCTGTCAGGACGTGTTGTTCTACTTCAGTTTGAGTATATTAAAATAATGAATTTGTATGAAAATTGAAAACATATACTGCACACATTCCTCAAATGATTATGTCAATATTTATTTTTTTCTATGGTTAAGAAAGAGAGAAGCATTTTAGTCAATCAAAAAATTTTTCTATTATTGTTTTGTCTGGTTTCAGTCTGGAGCTAATAATAAGCTACACAAAGCTACCCTTTTTAGATGTTTATATCAAGAATGTTTGTTAAAATAGGCTGAATATAAGAAACATTTCTTACTGAAACATGGCAATCGGTCAGAAAAGGAGAAAGGAGGTCAATTGCACTGCTTCTTGGTAAGGAGCTGTTTGCAAGCCAAGCTAGGATGGGAGATTGACATCTTGTCTAAAACTGAAAATAAGACACATGATGCTTAACTAAAAATGATCCAATTGTGTCATAAATAAGGAAGAGAAATGCGAGTTCCTGAATGGAAACTTAAATGTGTCCGGACACTATCAAAGACTTCAGAAAGTAAATTGATTAGGAGACCTAACATCACTCAGGTGGAGCCAAGGGTGTCCTGGAAGAGATATACTTTAAAATATTCTTTAAAGAAAGCTTTCTAAGGTAAGACCTCTCTAATTGAGGGTCTCAATTAGGGTATTCAGAATAATTATAAACTGATGCATAAGTGATGCAAAAAATAAAAACCTATCAGCCATCTTACTAAAGAGGATAGACAGTTAACTGAATAAAGAAGGGAGATATTTCTGCTGAAGTTTTACTCTTAGTAGGGTGTTATTTTTCATGCTTTATCTTTGCAGTTGTTTACTATCCTGTCTGAATTAGATATTTTGATGACGTATTTTTATTCATATTTTATCTTAATCTGGCTTGGGTTAATGCTTTTTAAAGTAAGCAGATAAATAAAATGTAGGACTGTAGCTGACTCAGCTTAGCTTCCCAATCTACCCTCCAGTGTCTCTAGGGAGTAACACAGCAGGCCTCCTTTTCAGATGCATTGTGATGGAGAGATGACTAAACACGTAGAAAAATCTAACAGTAACCAAGAAAGCTTTCTAGTAGATACTAAAATAGAGAGTGCGCACCTGAAACACTTTTAGTGACAGTATTTATACTAAAGTGAAACACATGCCTCCAAATTTAAACTATAAAAAGTTAGTTCTCTGGTAAATTTCTCAAGCATGCAAGAGATTTGGAGTAGGTGATCAACATATTGATGACCCTTCCTAGTCTTCACAAACATTAATATCTTCATATAAATAAATACGAGTCAATCTCTATTTTCTATTATTCACTCCTTATGTTTTCAAAGACTACAAGTATCAGAACATACCACCAGAATTGGTTTAAAAAGCATACAGTTATTGAAAAAAAATCAGTATAGCAGTCTTACTGATAATTAATAGAATGTGTTATGAGAATTTGTTCAATTCTTCTAGCAATTTATTTCAATATATTTTATTTTGAAATAGCTATCTATTTTAATAACACAAACATAACAGGATCATTGTGTTCATTACTCATCACGTGATCCCTGCTTTAATGGAAACTAGAACTTGATTTCTGTCTGGATTTTGCCTTTTACACACAACTATTTACATTGCAGTTACTAGGAAATTAATGTAAGATTTGCTATAGTTTAAATAATAGAATGGTGATGTCACTGAATAATTAACTTGAAATTGATGCTGATAAGATTAAATTTTATCTTATTGATTACAAACATTTCTGACAGTGTTGGTCTTTGCATAGGCAGAATAACAAAATGATTTCCCCTTCTATTCCTCCATGATTATTTATGTATTCTGTTATTTTAGCATATTGGTACTAAAATTCAGCCCAAAAGTACAAAGTAGCTCTTGACTTTAAGAGTAGTACCAAAATCTCTTCCTTTAAAGGGAATGGCTATATTGTATAGCATACCTTTTCAAAATAAAGTTCCTACATATTTTACCAAGATTTTTTTTTTATTTTAAAATATTTTAATTTTATGAATTCTGCTTAGAGTTTTCTTAAGGTTCCTCTGAAAGAGGGGCACAACAGATGGACAAGAGACAATGCACAGAAGTGGCAGGCCAACAAAACTTCTGGTTAGTTACTAGGCAAAAAATAATTACAATGAAGGTAGCCAAACACTGAAACAGGTTTCCCAAATACACTGTGGGATATTCACTGAACAGTGCTTGTAAAACATTGTAAACAAACAGTGCCTGTTGTAGCTTTAACCTGTTTGAAAAGGGATGCAATCACTGAGTGTTATTCCTTTTAGAGATCTACTAGAAACACTTGGTTATGTTAGCCACAATTTGGAGGCAAAGATTAAAATTTTACTAAATCAACAAATGTATTTGGGGAAACAAACAAACAGACAAACTTACTTTTATTTTTGTCAGATCTAAACCAGAAGTAACAGAAACAAAATAAGTATTCCTGTGGAACAACACTTTCTAGTTGCTTTACACTGTCCAGTTTGGGGTCTCCTCATTGCCAGTGAAGTGTTGATCAACTTGGCTCAGTCCAGATGAGGCCATGACTATGGTCAGGGTGGGAGAATTTGCGCTGTGAGAGAAGTGGAAGGACTGAGGCTTGTTCAGCCTTAAGAAGAGAAAGCCGCAGGTGAACAGCAGCGGCCCTTGTACCTGTGAAGAAGTCATCAAGGAGATGGAGCCAGGCTTTTCATTGTGGGATATGGTGGTAAAGGGAAATTCAAATTGTAACTACTGAGCAGTGGTAATATGTGACCAAAGAGTGATTTGGCATAGAGGGCAAGAAAACCCAGCAGCAGAAGGGGTTAAACTGTCTGGAAACAGAAATGTCAGAGACAGAATGACTCCCTGGAGGGATGTGAAGTCTCCCTTGGTGATAAAAAAACAGCTGTAGTCTTGTCTTGTAGCAATCCTGGAATGATGTGAGCACTCGGGGGCCACCTTTAAGCAGCGGAGCTGGTGCTGGGGGGGATGGACCAAATGCCAGGCTGAGGAGCCCCATGCTAAGTCTTGCATGATTGGTGCTGCTGCAAGTATATATAAGGAATCAGCTTGTGATGCATTTTTGCTGACTCCTTGTAGAACCTTGGTAGGACTTGGTGTAATGCCAGGGGTTTTTTAATATATTTAAGCACAAACATTATTTAATTCACCTCAAGGGGTAAAATGAAAAATTCTCAACAGTGGAAAGAAGAGACAATGGAATATAGTAATAGAATCATAGGATCAAATAGTTTGGGTTGGAAGGGACCGTTAAAGGTCATCTGGTCCACCCTCCACTGCAATAAGCAGGGACATCTTCAACAAGATCAGGTTGCTCAGAGCCCCATCCAACGATACCTTGAATATTTCCAGGGATGGGGCTTATACCACCTCTCTGGGAAACCTGTTCCAGTGTTTCATCACACTCACTGTAAAAGTCCTCTTCATTGTAACTAGTATGAATCTAAACTCTTACAGTCTAAAATCATTACACCTTGTCCTAGTGCAACAGGCCTTGTCCCCATCTTTCCTGTAGCCCCCCTTTTAAGTACTGGAAGGCCACTAAAAGGTCTTCCCAGAGTCTTCACCTCTCCAGGATGAATAACCCCAACTCTCTCAGCGTGTCTTCATAGGAGAGGTGCTCCAGCCCTCTGACCATTTTTGCCACCCTCCTCTGAACCTGCTCCAACAGGTCCAGGTCTTTGCTGTGCTGAGGACTCCAGAGCTGGATGCAGTACTCCACGTGGGGTCTCACCAGAGCAGAGTAGAGGGGCAGAATCACCTCCGTCGACCTGCTGGGCATGCTGCTTTTGATGGAGCCCAGGGTACAATTTGTCTTCTGGGCTGCGAGCATACATTGTGAGCTCATGTCCAGCTTTTCATCCACCAGTAACTCCAAGTCCTTCTCAGTGGGGCTGCTCTCAATCCCTTCTTCCCCCAGCCTGTACTGATACTGGGGCTTGCCCCGACCCAGGTGCAGGACCCTGAACTTGGCCTTGTTGAACCTCACAAAGTTCACACGTGCCCACTTCTTGAGCTTGTCCAGGTTCCTCTGGATGGCATCCTGTCCCTCAGGTGTGTGAACAGCACCACTTAGCTTGGTGTCATCTGCAAACTTGCTGAGGGTGCATTCAATTCCACTGTCTATGTCATTGATGAAGATATTGAACAGTATTGCTCCCTATATGGACTCTTGAGGGACACCACTTTTTGCTGGCCTCTAACCGGACATTATGCTATCAGCCACTACTTTCTGGATGCGACTTTCCAACCAATTCCTCATCCACCAAACAGTCCACCCATCTAATCCATATCTCTCCAATTTAGAGAGAAGGCTGTTGTGGGGGACTGTGTCAAAGGCCTTACAGAACTCCAGATAGGTGACACTGATGACCTGATGTTACTTCCAACCTGAATTGTCCTATGATCCTATGAGCTAAACTTGTTGGCGAGTTACCTGGTGAAATTACTGATAGTTTTAGGAACAACAGATTTACAAGGAAAACTTACACCTTACCTATAATAATAGGAGTCTGGATGTTCTACACCAAAACAAATTTCATTCTTACTGACAGCTGCAAAATCCACATAAGTATTCTCCAGGTACTTGTTTGTTATTATTACACGTTGGGTATGAAATTCATGCCAATTATTTCCCTAACTTCCAGAGTCTTTCGGTTGTAGCCTTTACAATGGATCATGGATCGACCAAAAACCCTTGATGATTTAAAAAGTGTTCTACCATATATATCTAATATCTCAAATATAAGGAGATAATAAAGGAAAACGGAGTTTATCATTCTGTGTATGAAGAAAGGGAAGATATTTTACTCAAATGTACAATAATAAAAAAAAAAAAAAGTAGCTTTCCTGGATATTTTGGGCATTTCATTGCTTGAGTTATATCAGGTTGCATTTGTTATAATCTACTGTCTGAACTGGCATGAAGGAAGAATGTAATATAGTTGACTACTATGTGATGTTTTTCTCTAGACAAGCATGTTTTTCTAAAGAAAAAAGAATATCCTAACAAAATTATGTATACCATTAAGTTTCAGTTCATCTAGAACTTTAGAAGGGTCCAGTACATAGCAGATGTGTAGTCCCATATTCACAGTTCTCATTTATTTATGTAGCAGGTTTAGTCCTATAAAGTTTCTTAAATTCAGACAAATTATTCTGTTATATACTGTATTCCAAATAAAATATCACATGATTTTAAAAACTGTAGTAAATCCAGTATTGAATAAGATCTAAAATGAGGTATTGTGGGGCTCAATATATAATTTTTTGAAAGTATGGCTCATTTCTTTGCTCACTTTATATTTCTGAATCAGCCTTGAGTGCTGACACAAAATTAATTAACATCAATTTATGCATAGTTGTCCTGGTCACAAGAATGCAGATGACATTAGGACTGTGCAAAAATTCTTACTTGGTTTACAATTGCCTCTTTGTAAAGGTAGAAAAATCAATTAAGCAACTTGACACAACAAATGTTATTACTGAATCTAAACCTTTTTGTAAAAGGAACAATTTATCTTTGCATAACCATGAAGGCATAGTACACTTAACTGATCAACTGGAACAAGATCGCAATTTCAAATTGAATCTCAAACCTCTTTGGAGGTTTTTCTATACATTATAACCTTACTATAACTGCCCTTAAAAAGCACTTCCTCCCCCCCATTTTTTTTTAAATAGACACATTTAACCGTCCTTAGAGTTACCTGTTTTATCATTTTTCTTCTTGCTTTTCATTATTTTCTGAGTTTCAGTGTGATATCTTCTTATGTTCCTCCCCTGCCGTACCTTGCAGATCAGCCTACTTCTGGCCTATCTAGTGGGACTTTCAAAGGCTGCATTCCCTGTTACATCTCTTCCTTGCCCTGAGCAATCTGGGGGATAAAAGGTACATCTTTCTGAACAAAATAAAAGGAACTTATTATGCATATGTTGTGAAGCAGTTTTGATGTGACGTTGAAAATAGAATTGTGCAGTTTATGTACATTATAGCTTGAAGAAAAGATAGAACTCAAATGAGCTAGTAAACAATAGATGAGAAGTGAAAGAAAACATATATAAAGCATATAGAAGCATTAGCACTAAATACATTCAGTACTCATTAAATGTCACTAATTTGACCTATTTGTGAGTTGCTTACAGTGTGCCAGACAGCCAGGGCAACCAATTGACCTTATATTTTACTTTCTGTACACGAGGCCCAGAAATTTCTGGAAATCCACCTTCAGCTATCTTCTCTGTTATTAGTTCATCTGTCTTTTAAAGTTTGCAAAGATCAGGCCAGTTATATTTAATACTTGAGCTTTACTTAAAATGACATTGTCATGGTTTGAGCTAAAACAGAACCCATTTTCTGTTTTGTAATTTTACTTTGCAGCTAAGCCTCTTCTAACTAACTGAACTCTGAAATTAACAGCATATTGTGCAGAAACTGTTCAGTCTCAGAGTGATAAGACCTGATTAGCTGTAATTTATGCCAAGGAATGGTATGCAGAGAGGGTCTTGTTTATACTTATTGCTATAACACCCAAGGCCAACCAACTTTGTTATTTGCCCCATTGGAGGGTTGAAAATGGAAAAGTGTAGAGGGGTCCCACCTGTCGGGAGGACCGGACAGGACAGGTGACCCAAACCTGACCAACAGGGTATTCCATCCCATTTGCCTCATGTTCATTATCAAAGCTGAGGGATCGAAGGGTCAGCCCTCTTTCTTCAATGGCCAACGTCCAAGGAGGACTCTGTCTGTTCATCTGCCTTTGATCCCGATCCATGCATTCC
Organism: Charadrius vociferus; assembly: GCF_000708025.1. Lineage (NCBI taxonomy): Eukaryota > Metazoa > Chordata > Aves > Charadriiformes > Charadriidae > Charadrius > Charadrius vociferus. Next base: position 2,401,014 of record NW_009646636.1, read on the forward strand.
TGAATCCAGATCTGGAATCCAGTTTCCGTCTGTCATAGAGTCCAGTCTGGGACTTTCCCAGTGATTGTTGGTGACGTGATTGTCATCCTGGGAGCTCAATACAGGTTTGTATATACTGTATATATTTCACTATTTTATTTTTTATTATTTTATTAATAGTT
>NW_009646636.1:2401235-2405331 GCF_000708025.1 Charadrius vociferus
TCTTTCCCTCCTCTTCTTGGAGACAGAGGTGGGGGAGAGCATCTGTCATTCATTTTCATTGGCCAGTCCAGCCCAAACCACAATGGGCACATAACTAATCATGGAAGAAAGTCGTCCTATAATAGCAGTAGTATTGATTTTTACAGCCATGGTGGAGTATTCTGATGTAATCAGCTTATTTCTACTTAATGTTTTTCTTCCAGAAACTCAAGTTTTTTGAAAAGTATATTGTTCCCAGTTGGTTGGATCATAATGGACACTGTTGTTCCCTAAAATAACTTCTTTCTTTTTTTTTCTTTTTTTCTTTTTTTTTTTGGTAATGAAAGGAGATATTTAGTTTAAAAAATAATGTTTACATGAGCTTAGGATAGCCTTTAGTACCCCACTGTGGGAATTCTATATGTCAGCATTGAGAATAACAGGTTTCATAAAATAGACAATATTTAGACTTAAGTTAGCTTGTTCTGTATTGAACCCACCAGAAACTTGTATTCTTAATGGATGGCACAGCTAGCAGTTCTACTCATTGTCTGTTTGCAATTTCTTTTAAAAGTCATTACATAATTATATCATAAAATATAAGTAATGAGATAGAGGTAATATCTAACAAACTGTTGACTATCTGCCTAGAATGTCGTCTTCAAAAGGAAGCATGAAATAAAAGTGGAAACAATCACTTATTAATATGTCAAAATCAATAAGGTCAGAATAAAGAAGGACTGTGACTTGAGAAAATGCAATTGTTGAAAAAGGGGGACTCCTTAAAAGATATACATGGAGGAAAAGGATAAACTGATATAAAAACAACAGTTATATAAGCTAAAGAGTTTATTGTAAAATTTCACGCTTCTTTGGAAAGGTGTTTAAGTTATTACAGATTTTCTTTTGAAATTTCAGATTTAGCATTATTACTGATTGCAGAAGAAAATTGGTGTTCCACCTAAGAGAAAATGTGATCTTTGTTTCCTGTTAAATATTGTTAAGATCTCTTGCATTTTCAAAAAGATTTTATACAACATATACTAGTTGGTACTAAGTCAATCCTCTTCTGAAAGTCTGCCAAAAACTATCATGTGATTTTGTTAAAATATAACTTGTACATTAGCACTTTTTTTTTTATTATTTTATTGGATTATTTTTTTTTTCCCCAAAATACCATACATGTGTTTTCATTATAATCTATTTTTACCATATTCTGACACTTTGGTGACTCTCACAATCTTCAGTTTTGACACAAAAAACTAAAAATGTCACAGGTCTTTTATAAGATAATATTTATACTGTTTCTAAACCTAGTCTTCTCTGTATGGAAGAGTTGAATTTCCTCTACTTTTCACTATATGTTAAAAAAGTTTTGTGAACATCAGCTACAAATATAATGAGAAATTTATAGAATACTCTACAGATGAGGGGCAGTGTTGTGGTTTAACCCTAGCCAGCAACTAAGCCCCACACAGCCACCGGCTCACTCCCCCCTGGTGGGATGGAGGAGAGAATCAGCAGGGTAAAAGTGAGAAAACTTGTGGGTTGAGACAAAGACAGTTTAATAAGTATAGCAAAAGCCACACACACAAACAAAGCAAAACAAGGAATTCATTCACTACTTCCCATCAGCAGGCAGGTGTTCAGCCACCTCCAGGAAAGCAGGGATCCCTGACTCATAATGGTTACTTGGGAAGACAAACACCGTAACTCTGAATGTCCTTGTCCCCCTCTTCTTTCTTGTTCCCCGAGCTTTATATTACTGAGCATGATGTCATACGGTATGGGATATCACTTTGGTCAGCTGGGGTCAGCTCTCCCGGCTATGTCCCCTCCCAATTTTTTGTACACCCCCAGCCTACTGGAGTGGTGTGAGGAGCAGAAAAGGCCTTGACACTGTGCGAGTACTGCTCAGCAACAATGAAAACATCCCTGTATTATCAACACTGTTTTCAACACAAATCCAAATTTGCTAAACAGTATGTTAACTCTCACTTCAATACTTATTTTGTAATGTTACTGACTAAAAGATGTCTTTCCCAAAAAAAACAGGTCTGATATGCATGTCAGTCTGGTACATATCGTCAGTTACAACATCATAGAGTCATTTTGAGCCACAGAAAACATATATATTGTCTGAGACATATAAAATTATTTATAGACAGCCAATATTAGAATCAAGACATAAATATGTTTCATAAATATGAAAAATGATGGAAATTAAATGTCAAAAATTGTTGTGTGGTTATTACAAAGCAGGAAGAAGCAAAAACTGACAAAAAAAACACCCCACATTAATATGAAAGGAAATCTAAAATCTTCAGGAGGAAAAAAACCTAAAGCTTGATTCTGATATAACAATATGATAATGGCAATAAAATTACCAGATAAAATTGAGAATGTTGGGAAAAATAAATGTGGGATGTCTCTTTCTGCACTTGAGAAGCTGAACTGATTGTATGGGGCAGTGCAATGATATCTCAGGATAATTTCATTAGCACAAGTATATGTTGGACCACTTAATTCTGGCAGAGAAATATTTTTCTGGTTCCAGATATCAGTTTGGTTGGCACTAGGCTGGATGCCCAGAGCAAGGTTTTTATGTTTCCTATTTCTTAAATAAGGAGAACCTAGGTGTGCAAGAAAGGAGAGATGAGCAGCCTCTGAAGCTATATGGCTAAAAAAACTATGCAGAATCCAAGATGGATCTCTGACACAAACACCATCTGGCAATTGCTAGATCATATCTCCTCTATCTAGGCCTCATTCTCTCTATTATAATTTATCCTTGGATAGCTAGCTGGAAAAGACCAAGCAAATCCAGGCAGCTTAAGGTATCCCACAGTTTGGCAATGTGGACACTCTGGAGAACAGTTCTTGAGCTTACTCCCTAGTTCCTTTTTATAGATGTACCCCTAAAGATATGCGAGGAAGAAGATGCCTGAATGAGTCAACCAATAAGAAGCCTAAAACACAGTATTTTGTCTTAAATCTTAAACTTTTTTTAGGGTTTAGATACTTAAATGAAACTGTGGGGAAGAATTGCCTCTCATCCTAGTAGTCTTGCACACCATGGGTTTTTTTTTTTTCAACCACTAATTCTAGCTGTTGTAGCTTTAATTCTAAAAGCTGAGCAATCATGAGAGTCTAACATAGACTGAAAAGAAAACACACTTTGTATCAAAAGGTAATTGCTAATAGATAAACATTTGGAGCATAGATTAGATCCCACCTTTTGACTTGGACTGTTCTAAATACTACGCAAGAATTACTTGTACACAGTATATTGCACACCATATAATGCACATTCTGTGCGTGCTTTTCTGTTATGTATACTACACATTACACACATTAGTTGTTCTTTTCCAGTTTGGACCAAAGTTTCTTTAATTATCTTATGCTATGCACAACAGTATCAAAGCAAAGGAATTAAGAGTACTTTCAACTGAAGTGACAGAATCATGGAACCACAGAGTGGTTGGGCTGAAAGCACCTCTAGAGGTCATATTGTCTACTCCCCCCTGCTTGAGCAGGATCAGCTAGAGAGAGCTGCCCAGGACCATGTCCAGACTTCTTTTGAATATCTCCAAGGATGGAGAATGCATGTCTAAGCAACCTGTGTCAGTACTCCATAAGCCTCACAGTACAGAGTGTTCCCTGACATTCAGAGAGAACCTCCTGTGTTTCAGTTTGTGTCTGTTGCCTCCAGTCATGTCAGTGGTGACCACTGAAAAGAGCCTGGATCTTATATACATTGATGAGATCCTTTCTGAGCCTTCGCTTCTCCAGGCTAAACAGTGCTAGATCTCAGCCTCTCCTGATATGAAAGATGTTACAATCATTTCATCATATTCATGGCCTTTTGCTGTACTTGCCCCAGTACGCCCATTTTTCTCTTGTTCTGGGAAGCCCAGACGTTGACCCAGCCCTCAAGATGTGGCCTCACCAGTGCTAAGCTGAGAATCATAGAATCATAGAATGGTTTAGGTTGGAAAGGACCTTGAAGATCATCGAGTTCTAACCTCCCTGCCATGGGCAGGGACCCCTCCCACTAGACCAGGTTGCCCAAGGCCACGTCCACCCTGGCCTTGAACACCTCCAGGGGTGGGGCCTC
>NW_009646636.1:2405621-2417804 GCF_000708025.1 Charadrius vociferus
TGCAGTAGAGGGTCAGAATCACCTCCCTTGACCTGCTGGCCACAGTTCTTTTGATGCAGCCCAGGATACGGTTGGCCTTCTGGGCTGCAATTGCACATTGCTGGCTCATGCTGAGCTTCTGGTCAATCAGCACGCCCCAGTCCTTCTCCTCAGGGCTGCTCCCCAGCCATTCCCCGTCGAGCCTGTATTTGTGCTTGGGATTGCTCCGACCCAGATGTAGGACCTTGCACTTGGCCTTGTTGAACTGCATGAGGTTGGCTTGGGCCCACCTCTCCAGCCTGTCCAGATCCCTCTGGATGGCATCCCTCCCTTCTAGTGTGTCTACCCGCCAAACAGCTTGGTATCATCAGCAAACTTGCTGAGGGTGCACTCGAACCCACTGTCCATGTCTGTGACAAAAATGTTGAATAGTACAGGTCCCAGTACCGACCCCTGAGGAATGCCACTCGTCACTGCTCTCCACTTGGACATCAAGCCGTTGACCGCAACTTTTTGGGTGCGACCGTCCAGCCAGTGAAGAAGGATTACTTCCCACAGCCTGCTTATGACACTCTTCCTAATACAACCCAGTAAGCTGTTGGTCTTCTTTGCTGCAAGGGCATGCTGCTGGCTCATGGTCAGATTTTTGTCCACCAGGACCCCCAGGTCTTTCTTTGCAATGCTGCTTTCCAGCCAGTTGACCACTCACCAGTCCTGATGCCTGTAGTTACACCTTCCCGGGGCAAGGCTTTACTTTTCCTTTTGTTAAACTTCATGGGATTTCTGCCAACCTGTTTCTCTAGCTCTTCAAGGTTTCCTGAATGGCAGCACAACCATTTGGTATATCAGCCCAGTTTAGTACCATCTGAAAAATTTTTGAGGGTGTGCTACCTCTGGTATTATACTATAGCTGTTTTTCTAACTTGCTGCTGGAACATTTGCATGTGACTCTCTCCAGGCAGTGAAGAAGAGCAGTTAGGAAGTCAACGCTGATCTCTTGTAGCTTGACTGATCATGCCTCTTGGAGTGAAAGTAAAAGAGAGAAGACATTGGACTTTAAATATTAACCAATATGATCCAATCTTTTTAAACAACGTGAACAGAGCAAGTTCAAAATCTCCTGAAGAACTCTCAGTTTTATTTAATGATTAACTGAGTCAAAGGAGGATAGAAAAACTAAAACATTTCTTTGCTAGACTAGTAGGTAAGCTGCTTTCTTGAAAGCAGAAGAGCAAGGTGCAGTCCTCTGAGAGATTAAAGCAATGACAACAAAAACTTAAAAGACTAGCTGGGAAGACTTTATGACTTTTTAGTTCAAATAATCTAATTCATAAATTAGATATAAGGTGATCCTCAAACCCTTAGAAGTTGCAGCTAAGAAGTTCATAAAAGAGATCTTGCTAGTGAAACCATGCAAATGACAAGTTAAAAAATGGACTAAATCTGTGTGATGTAAACTTATGTAAGATGAAAACGTATGGTGTTAAGTTCAACTTTTTCTTTAGCAAAAAACAAACAGGTGAAAAAAAAATGCAGTAAAATTAAATGAATTTGTTAGTAAATATACATGTCTCCATAGACATTTATATTCATTGGGGTGTGAAAAAAAAGGGGTATTAACAACCAACCTACCTTCCTTCCCTTGCTCTTTCCTTCCTCCCTTCCTTCCTTCGTTCCTTCCTTCCTTCGCTCCTTCCTTCCTTCCTTCCTTTCTTCTTTCCTTCCTTCCTTCTTTGTTCTTGCCAAAGCCAAAGCTTTGTTACCTCAAGAAACTGATAAGGTTGAAGAGGTTAAGTAGTTCACAATTCACTGATTTGATTGATATGACAGCATCATAAACAATGAACTACAGTGCAAAAGAGACAAGAAAAACAAATCAGACAAAACATAGATGTCTATATAAGTCTACATTAGAATTAATAACTGGGATAGCAATAGAAACATAATAGTTATAATAATAAGGGCAGTAGTACTAATCTTATGTCCAGAGTAAGCTAAGTAACTGGGCAACTAATCATCTTGCAAATTGTGCCATTATAAGGGTAAAAAATGCAGAACAGTGCAGACAAAACATGATACGGAAGTATATGAAAAGAATAAATAGAACAAGATAGTAATGCAGTTCACAAGATTAAAAAAAAAAATATTCATTGGGGTTCTGACAAAATAAACAATGAAAATAATAGAGAACGTGAACTGGGACATGTTAATTAAAAATTTAAAATGTTGAAGTTCTCAAAAAATAGAAGAACAGAATGAAATATTACAGGTTTCCATACTTAAAGAAAAAGGATTATAAGAATTACAAAGTGAATCAGTAATGCAGAAATACATGGCTTTTTAGTAAAAAAGACAACATCTCTGCACATACTTTCATATCATGGACCTGAGTGTTTCTATCTAGGATCCCTTGATATTGCATGTGCAGAAGCAAAGCCCCATCATGGGTTTTAAAGATAATGTACCTGGCATACTCTGTGAATATGGAGATGTATTTCATATACTAATTTGTATTAAAAAAGTAAAACATAACCTCTATACAGAACTTTACTGTTCTCCAGTGACAAATATACAAAGGAAAGTACCCCAAGAATATAAACAGCAATATGATATGAGATCTGACTTAGAAGAACTACAAATGATGTGCGGTTCTGTGCCTTACAGTTTAGAAGGATGTTAAAAGTACTTGAACGTGCCCAGAGGAGGGCAGCAAAGCTGATGAAAGGATTGGAAGGCATATGAGGAGTGGCTGAGGACTCCATGTTTGTTTAGTTTGGAAAAAAAGAGGGCAACCTCATTGGTCTCTACAGCTTCCTGGGGAAAGCAAGTGGAGAGGGAGGTGCTGATCTCTTCTTCCTGGTATCCAGTGACAGGACACGTGGGAATGGTTCATAAATGTATCAGGGGAGGTTCAAACTTGGCATTAAGAAACATTTATTTGCTGAGAGGGTGGTCAAACCCTGGCACAGGCTTCCTAGAGAGGTGGTCGATGCCCCAAGCCTGTCGGTGTTTAAGAGACATTTGAACAATACCCTCAATAACATGCTTTAATTTTTGGTGAGCCCTGAAGTGGTCAGGCAGTTGGAATAGATTACCATTGCAGGCCCCTTCCAACTATTCTATTCTATTCTATTCTATTCTATTCTATTCTATTCTATTCTATTCTATTCTATTCTATTCTATTCTAAACCAGAGAATTGTTTTGCAAAATAGTGCCTTTGGTGTGATAAAAACATGTCATGCTGAATAAACCAAAATACAAAAGTAAGCAAATATGCAAGGCTATACTCAGTAGTTTAAGTTACTTCAGGCCTTATTCAGAAAGCATTTCTCAGAAAGGAACACCAGCAGGTGAAGAAAAACCTTTAAGAGTCAGCAGTGTGACTCTGTTTCCATAGGCCTGGTAACAGTAGAAATTGCACTTGCTCTAAACCTAGGAAAGAAATAATACCTTTAAGCATTTAAAAGAACCTGGAAATGAGAAATGAAAAACTAGAATAAGCATGTATTTAAATGGTCTATGGTATGGATATTTTACTATTTTTTTTTTTTTTTCATCTTTTACATATGTTCGCTATTGTAAATTGGCATATTCCTCTTCACAAACAGAAAATGAACATTCAGTTTTAAGGTCATATTATGAATAAGATTAACTTACACCATAAAAGAAGATATAGGAGTTTAAAGCTCAAGAAAGAAATATCAGTGACTGTGGAATTTTCTCAACAAACTTCACTGTCATAAGGCTTCTTCAATGAAGTGAAAAACTGAATGTCTAACTGAGAATACTCTGCAAAAAAAGGGTACATTTAGGCTGCCTAAGATTTTATCCTGTGTCCAGTACTGACCCCAGAAAACAAGGTTTAATTTGCCTAAATGTTCAAAAGAACATGTTCAAAAGACATGTCAAAGGTATAAAGAGAAGAGGCAGTGTTTCAAGGATTGTTAAAATTGTCCAGCACTATTGTGCTAGCAGCCAGAGAGAGAAGACTGATAAAGGTCTATCAGGTTCAACTGTATTAGCATCTCAGCAATAAGATTCTCAAGTGTTCATACAGTGTTATTTATGCATTGATATGTGCTATATACATTTGAATTAACTAATCGTATTTACATGTACTGTCAGCGAAAGGATTTGTCATCATTTTTGTTATTTGCGTCATTTGACCTACAGAATCTCTACAACTATTTCTTTGATGTCTCATCAAAGGCATCCTAATAAGGGACGATGGAAACTGCGCTTTTATATTTCTTCACTGCTGTAGAGTGCTTAAGAATTCATTGATACAGCATGATCCGCTTTGTTGTTGATCTTTTTCCTTCTCTGGCAGTACGCTATAGGAACCCAGTCAGAAGGAAAAGACAGATCTGTGCTAGATCTGGGGATAGGCAGGAAAATGATGGCAACTTAGCTGAAAAGTAGGTTCCAGTACTGTCAAGACTTGGATACCTGTGGGTATCCAAAGGTAGACATTTAAGCATACAGATGAAGTTTATCTCATGTAATTTTAAGAATCACTATTTTAATATTTATGTCAGAACTATTCCTGCTACATCCCTTGTAAAGCCAATCAAAAAGAAACAAAAAAATGGTCAGGAAAATTATGTCTTCTTAATATAGACCTTTTAATTAGTTAATATTCATGTTCCAGATTCCGCTGATATATTTTATTTCCTAATTTTAGGATAAGGGATTTAAATTCTGGAAGTACCTATTCTTTCCATCAATTATAAAGGAGTCTAGAATGACTGGCTCAGCCATAAACCACCAGTGAAGTTGGTAAGCAGTGTGTACGTGTGTCATGGTTTGGCCTCAGCCAGCAACAAAGAATCATGCAGCCGTGCGCACAACTCCCACCGTCGTGGAAAAAGAAATCGTCAGGGCAAAACTCGTGGGTTAAAAGAATGTAATTTAACAGAACAGCAAAAAAAAAGATGAAAGCGCGATTACAGTACCGCCGCGAAGCGCACCGACCGGACCCGCGCCGCCGCAGCCCACCCCCGAGTGGCAACTCCTCTCCTTGCCCCGGCTAGCGCCTCTTATAGCTCGGGCATGGGTCAGGTGGTATACCTGCCCCCTGCCGGCTCCCGGGGAAATGAACCCCATCCCTGCCGAAACCAGGACAACTTGAAAAAAAAAATTCTGTGACAAGAGAAGTAGAGAATTAAGGTAATAATTAAGCAAACAATTAAGGTTCTTTGTTTGGGAAACAGCTGAACAAGGACTTTAAGGAATTAAGAGCATAGAGGTGGGCACAGAAATTCAGGTAGTTAAGTCCTTTGTGGGTTACTTTTACTGTCTTTTCAAAGTCAAAGCCCCTTTTAATAATATCCTATTTTTTCCATCTCACCACAGCCTGCATATCCCTCTAACTCTCTCTACTTCTTCCATTCATATAGCTCCCTCTTTTTGTTTTTAAAAAAACATATTCGCTTGACATTAAAACTGTTCTAAGACAGAAGACAATTATTTTAAAATAAATAAAAAAGGAAATCAATAAATGAGAATGAATTAAATTTACCCTTAATATAGTACATAATCTGAGTTTTAATTATATTTGCCTGATTTTAAGTATAGAGGAAATCACAGAATCACAGAATGGTCGGGGTTGGAAGGGACCTCTAGACATCATCTAGGCAGGTCCCCTTGCCAGAGCAGGGCCACCTACAGCAGGTTGCATAGGATGGCGTCCAGGTGGGTTTGGAATGCGTCCTGAGTCAGAGATGCCACCACCTCTCTGGGCAACCTGTTCCAGTGCTCTGCCACCCTCAAAGTAAAGAAGTTCCTCCTCATGTTTAGATGGAACTTCCTATGCTCAAGTTTGTGCCCGTTACCTCTTGTTCTGTCACTGGGCACCACTGAAAAAAAAAAGACTGTTCCCATCCTCCTGGCACCCTTCCTTTAAGGATTGGTAAGTATTGACAATATCCCTCCTCAGTCTTCTTTTCTCTAGACTGAAAAGAATCAAATGCCTAAGCCTTTCCTCATAAGAAAGATGGTCCAATCCCCTAATCATCTTTGTAGCCCTTTGCTGTACCCTCTCCAGCAGTTCCCTGTCCTTCTTGAACTGGGGAGCCCAGAACTGGACACCTCCTCTCCAGGAGGTTAGGTCCTAACCTGTACTGATGCATTGGTTTATTCCTCCCCTGATCCAGTACCCTACACTTGCCCTTGTTTAATTTCATAAGGTTTCTCTCAGCCCAACTCTCCAGCCTGTCCAGGTCATGCGGTAAGGCGGCACAGCCTTCCAGCGTGTCAGCCACTCCTCCCAGTTTTATGTCATCAGCAAAATTGCTGATGGTACACTCTATCCCTTCATCCAGGTCATTGATGAATATCTTAAACAGGATTAGACCCAATTAGTTATTGTAAGGATAAGAAAGAGACTTTTAAGGAGAAGTTCTTTCCATCTTAATATAGATGTCTAAAACTAGTCAGCTGAGTCACACCTATACTTCTTTATTTGACATCAAGATAGCTTAAAGGCAAACTCTGATGAGGATGACATCTTCAGTGAGAAATAAACAAAAATCAGGAAATCTAATATGTAAAAGAAAACCTTAAACTTTTAGCTTTGATTTTTGATCTATATTAATCTCAAAAAAGCTTCAGTAGAATTAAGATGTACATGCCAAGTTGCATGCTGATAAAGCAGAAAGACATTCAAACTGAATTTGAATTAAGACTTAATGGAGCTGATTTAAATAGGCTTCATTTTTTATAACATTAAAATAAATCTTTATAAATGAGTAAGACTTTTATTCAATATTTTCATTATGGTTTTCTTCTATCAGACACAGTTTGTCTTATTGCCCTTATCTAAGAAATGCATTATCAGGCCTTGGTTCATTATCTACATACCAATTAATTCCTTTTTTGCTCCACTTATCCTTTTTCCTCTTGACTTCTGCCTCCATAAATTGTCTGTTCCATGGAGAACAGGTGAACAGAGAATGAAAAAGACTTATTCTTGGTAATTAATAAAATTACGAGGCTAAGTTGCCTGAAATTTTATAAAGCTTTGCAGATGGCACCTTCCCTTTTAAAGTAAACCCATTTTGTTTTCATAGCCAACCTCCACAGCATAAAGGTCAAAGATCATTACACTGTTTTGATGTTAAGTCTCAAATGGATAGAATGGTGTGCTTTGTCTCTGCCACTGGCATCCATTCATATTTAAATTAAACTGTTTCTAACTTATAAATCTTACATATGTTCCTGCTTTTGATTACTTAATATATGATGACATGCTGTAATTATTCATTTCTGAAGCACATGATATGCCAATAATGCCTGATACATAATTTCCCAATTGTTGGGTTTGTTTTTTTTTTTAAATTATTTTTAGATATGAATGAATGTCTCAACTAAGTTCATATATCATTCAACTAAAGGATTTAGGAATGAATATTTAAATGTTTTTATGACTTCATAAAACCAATCTAAATCAAATACTTTTAGTAAAAATTCAAAATCCTGACAAAATTAGCCTTGTTATTATTATTTTTATATCACAAGCCAATGATGATAACAAACCAGCCAGACCTTTTTTTTTTGTTTCTAAGATTATTTAACAATGTCAGGTAGAAATGGACCAAATGGTCCAATGGCTTACGTTTTCACATAATAATTCTACCATCTCTTCTCAGCAGTTCATTCAGATTTAATTAATCTGGTTTTCTTAAGTATTCCTGAAAGGATTCTTTCACAGAATTTCAGAAAAACTGTTGACTGGTCCTTAACACAATCTTAAAAAGGATGGCTTGCTGCCTGTGGAGAGCACAGTTCCCTCAGTTGACTTTTAACAGACCTTTGGTACTTAATCTAAATAAAGTTCCCTAGTTAGGTGAAAGTAATTTAAAAGTTAATTAGATGTTAATTTATATACCCCACCACCAGCAAGGAAAGAAACAAGCTAGTGAGCTTTTTCAAACAGGGAAAGCAAAGGTATTAGTCTAAAAGTAGAACCTGTAAAGTAGATAAATTTGTTGTTTTCATCAACAGATTTATCCTGTTCAGTAATTGGATCAATCACTCCCATTCATTGACTTCCAGTTAAACAAGTATCCTCATGCTTTATTGAGCCATAAACCATCAAAACAATGGAATCCTATGTTGTTTTCTAGGAATATGTTTATGTTGAGTCATGCTGAGAAGAGCTCAAAATTATCTGGCTTTGAATCCAATTTAAAAAAATGCTAACAAAACCTCAGATAAGATTTGAAGTGTTTATATATATTGAATCCTATATAGTTTAACTTGAAAATCAGCTGAAGGTGATTACATTTCTTCAAATTTCTGTCTTCTATATTTTTAGTTCTATTTACAGATTTTCTTCTGCTTCAAATTAACATATTTTGGAGAACACTGTAAAGATACAGGAGAGTAATGGTGTTACATTCCTAGAAGCCGTATATTTGCATATGCTACATTGTAAAACTGTTTACTAATATTAAATATAAAACAAGCATCTAAAAATACTTATAGTTCAGACTATGTGGCAAGTTAGGTAACCAGGGAAAATTAGTCTCCAGCTATGGCAGCTAGTTATATTACTGGTGTAACATTTTCATTAATATTCTCTATAATAACACCTTCCAGATATAAAAAGTAAAATAGTGAACATAAAATTTGTTCTTCATAGAACAATATAAATAGACATGCAAAGCATCATGCCCGTAATGCTATCAATCATATTCAATCCAATACTGTCATCGTATAATACTGGAGTCCCATACACAGTTGAGTTGATGTAATGGTCCACCTAATTCTGTCAAACATAAATCTTCTACGGTACAAAAATGTTACTTTACTGTCTCAGACAATACCATTCTTTCTAATTGTACCAGCTTTTTAGTCTCTTAGAGCCTTTTAACAATTCTCTCTTCCTTCCATGACTCTCAAAACTTCAGTTGTTTTTACAAAGACTAGTGAAATAAGTTGCATTAGTGCATTCAAAATATTTTGAAAATTCTCACTGTATTTACTCAATGCTTTTAGTTTATCACAGAAGATGAGGGGGAAAGAGGTCTCAAAGCAATCAATCTGATAATCTGATTTAATATATACATACATGTTTACATACACATTTATATATATATACACACCACGTTTCCCAAACTCAGTATTTGTGTGACATATTAACTTCTTTCTGTCTATTAAAACAAACACACATTCAATTATTTACATATGTATAAACACATAAGGAATTTTATTTCAAAATTTAGTGCAACATCAGAAAGGAAATTGCATATAGTACTCCACTTGTACAACAGAATAGTGAAAAATGTAAGATGGAAAAACTGAAATGGTGAAAAGGAGCACCAGAGTTCTCAAAGTCAGGAAGAATATCTGAAGACATTATTGATAACCTTCTTACAGTTGGTATTGGTTTTGATACCTGTTGAAGTGATTCCCTAAAGTATTTTATCAAACATGTCTAGATTGTCAAGAAAATTATCTAGGCCATTGAAAAAATGTGGGTTAGATCCATACCATGATAGTCACAGAGCCTGGATCCACAGTCATTCAGACTGGACTTTAGCTTTAGCACAGGATGTTTCTTTTTGGGTGATCCATCCAAATTTCCCAGAACACTAGGGATGGGACAAACTGATTTCCTCTCCATCTAAATCCAACATGAAGTAAAAATGTAACTAGAACTTATGTCCAAATCTAAGTGGGCAATGCTCTGAGCTTCTGTAGCTATATTTTAGTGTTTTGGAAACAAATTTCTGTGTTATCAACTATAAGCAGGGAACCTTATATTATACAGCTAGTTTATATCTAGCTGGTGGAAAACCTAAACATACTAAGAATGCCCTAATTACTCTTGAGTGCGGAGCTCCTGACTTTAGATGTAGACCAAGTGTATCTGTCCACTGGGATTTAAATATGTAGTCTGACTCTTAAAGGTGATGTTTAAATGAGGATGGCTCACTTTTTAAGACACAGATAGCATCGATTGACTTTTGAGTAGAAGTTTGAGGCTAAAGCACTCATACAGAAAATGAGATAACTGGCTTCAGCTTTCATGCTGCTCTGAAGGGATTCAGATTCATGCAGCCTATTTTCTAGGAAATTGCATAAACCATTAAGAGGGGAAAGGTTTGCCATTTGCTTTGAAGCAGCTCTCAGTTCTGCCAATATAAGATTTACAGGAATAAGAGAAAAACAAGCAACAAAAGCTTAACCCTACAGTTTCACTGTTAGGACAACAGTCATAAGCTTGGGATACTACTCTCGTGACTACAAATGTGTTATACACTAGATGGTCATTCCAGAAAATCAGAAAGACCACTGAGAATACTCTAGCAATAAAATGCCTCTTCCAAATTACATAGTCATAAGGCTACAGTTTCAAGTTTGTACATGCTGGTTTTTTGGTGTTTTGTTTTGTTTGGTTTTTTTTTCCTGTGGAAATACTGCTGGTTTCCTAGTTGTACAGTGATCCATTTTCAAGATCATAGAGATCATTCATTTCTAATCCTTTCTTAGCTTTGCCCTTCTTTCTTATTATTTGTTTAGTATCTTAGCAGTATCAAGCTTCTGGGAAATACTTTAGCTACCATGTCTTACTGAAAAAGTGGGTCACAGCATGATGTCCCTTGTTTTTAAATGGAAATAGCTGTAGATGGTATTTAGGGATGAGCAAAATGAGTTGAAAGTGGATAGAACTCATATCTATCATGCTGCTTTGTGATCCAAGTCTTCTTTATAAGCAGCATGAAGAAATAGGCACTTCTACAGTATTGTTTGCCTCATTCTGCAGCTGATACTTAAACTATACAGCACCAATCAGACCACACCAAGACTGTTGTTTCCAGTTCTGGGCTCCCTGGTACAAGAGAGATATGGGCATAAAGGGATAAGTCCAGGGAATGGCCCTGAATACGGTTAAAGTGTTGGAATATTTCACACACACGGAGATGCTAAGTGAGCTGGGACTGGTCAACCTGGAGAAAAGAAAACTCAGGTGGGATCTTATCCATGTATATAGGTAGCTGGGAGGAGGTATGGGGATATGGGGGGGGTGAAGAAGATGGAGCCAGACTTTTCTGAGTGATGCCCAGTGACAGGACAAGAGGCAACGAGAACAAACTGAAACACAAGAAATTCTGCCTTCATGCAAGAAAACACTTTTACCGTGAGTCTGATCAAACACAGGAACAGGTTTCCCAGAAAGGCTACTAAGTCTCTTTCCTTGGAAATATTTAAAACCTAGCTGGACATTGTCCAGAGTGACCTGCTTTAGCAGACCCTGTTTTAGCAGGAAGGTTGGACTGGATGATCTCCAGAGGTGCCTTCCAAACTCAACCATCCTGTGATTCCATGATTTTCTGTGATTTGAAGTGTCCATTATTTTCTGCTGAATCTAAAAGAATTTGAGGGTCACTAGTTCAGATGTAGATTTACACCACACAGTTACATTGTATCATACATAGCCACTTTTTTTTGGACAGTATTACTGCCCCTCTTTTGGGTAAATTGGTTCAGACTTCTCAACCAAGCACAGAGACATGCAAGCAAGCAGAATACACACAATTTACAAATACAAGGCTACCACACACAAAAGACAGCAAAAATTTTGAGAACTGTCAGGCTAAGGTCTATTGTGCTCACCACCGCAGTGAGGTGCCTTTGCTGGCCAGCAGGTGACAGCCGGGAGGGGATGGGGTGGCCCCCATCCGGTAGGATGGGAACCATCCAGTAGGCCCTTAGTATCACCTAAATACCAAGGTAATTGACATTACCTATGTCAATCTACCCCAGCTTCATAGACACTGTGGATGCCAATGGCCCAGCCTGACTCAGTGACCCCTGACCAGTCTTGGATGGAACTAACCTTGATTCCTGACCTCCCCAGTTCTGGTCTTTTAGGCTTTTTACCTTTCCTTCTGTCATTTTTCCTTACGAATACCTGACCTACTAAGGGTCTTGTGTCACCAGTCCCACCACCGCCTGTTCTGGCGACTTTTTCATATCTATGAACACTGTCTGCCTCTCTCTCAGCAGCCAGAGCGCCAGTTACGCAAAGGAGCTGAATGAGAGACTGTGGTCCTGGTGCACAGGCAGCTAAATCCTGGCATAGAGAAGCTTACAGTAAGGCCTGTAGAGGAAAAAAGGATTACGATTGTCCTAATTCTTTTGATAGGTCTGGGCACCTTTCTGCATCATCTGAATCACTGTGTTTGATTCAGCAG
>NW_009646636.1:2417837-2437759 GCF_000708025.1 Charadrius vociferus
AGCAGGAAAAGGGTGTCTGCATGCCCAGATTGGGACTGCTAAGAAATCCTGGTTATCCTTACCTGAGTTATTCAGGGCCAAAATATAGGCTCTGAGTGAAATTTGGGTCAAGAGTTTCAGCAAGGAGGCATTTGTTCTTAATTGTTTTCTGAGACTTGAGCATCTAATGTCTGCTCAGGTCTCATCAGTCTTCTCAACCTCACCTGTAGCATCTAAACCAGGACATTGGCAGAGATTAGGTGCTGAAATCCAGAACTATGTTGTATATAACTCTGCTTAGCTGCCACCTAATCTTTCCACAGCTGACCTGTATTTCATTCCAAAAGTTCCTTCAGCACTTTTTGTGTGTGAGGTATTAAACTTTGTTCAGTTAAATGGTCAGCTCCTTTTACTGCTCCATCTGTAACAAAGGGTGACTTTGTTTCCTAATGATCTCCAAGTAATACGTACTCTTTACACATTGAGGTTCAGCCACCTCTGAAAAAGCAGTTATTTGTTTAGAGCAGTGTTGCTCTAGTTAGTGT
Organism: Charadrius vociferus; assembly: GCF_000708025.1. Classification (NCBI taxonomy): domain Eukaryota; kingdom Metazoa; phylum Chordata; class Aves; order Charadriiformes; family Charadriidae; genus Charadrius; species Charadrius vociferus. Next base: position 2,418,362 of record NW_009646636.1, read on the forward strand.
CCACCTTTAGCACAGTTGCACATTTTGTAACACTATAATGCATTTTATGTGTTTCAAGGAAGTCAGCTTATATGGAAAGCTAAGTATTATTTTTAGCCTAACGAAAGACTTAACAGTCTAATCATGTTATTATTAGTCCAGTTACAATGACACTTATGCTTATAGTCAAAATTTCATACAGTTAATCTGATATATACATTTTCATGCATTTACCACAATTACACATTATATCCAAACTTACTATATATGTGGGTTTTTTTAGAGTAACTCAGATACCTATTCTTTGTTTTCTTCATGAGCCCTAAAACTGGTTTAACGTAACTGTCAAGACTGAATTCCTTCAGGACCAGTAACCAAACCCTTGGAGCCCCCAGTAAAGTCCTGTGCTTGTATTTTCACAGCTTCTGCTGTCATTCCATGCCTGTACTATTCTGTGTTGTATTTTACTCTTAGGTCCCAGATAATTCACGACACTGAATAATTGATTGCTAAAAACTGTTAGTTACAGATACAAATATATATATGTGTGTATATATATATACAAAACACTGTTGCGCCACTCAATTTTACAAAACTAAGTGAAAGCTGAAACAGGTAGGTAACAGTCACCTGGTTGTTAGATAACTGCTGTTCCAGTTAAAGAAGCCTAATGAAGCTCCTGGCAGGTCAAGCTCAGATAAAGCTTGTAGATCTTAAGGCCTCTGTGGTTACCTCAGCACAAATTCTGTTACAAAAAAATAACAGCACCACATTTCCTAGGCTACAAAGCTATACACAATACACTCACGTAGAAGGAACAGGTACATGGCCCCACTAATTTTATCCTAAGTTGATCAAAATGCTCCAACAGAAGAATCTGGGTGACATGTTTTCTTGGAGCATCTCATGGATACCTTTATTCCTTGATTTCTTTTGATTAAGGTTAAGGGTAATGCCTTTACTTGAAGATGCTGGGAAAAGTTGCTCCATGGGTCTTTACTTATCTTATATTCAGAAGATTATGGTGGTGTCCTTGTGGACCTTAGAATTGAAAAATGAGTTTTTGTCTCAGTCTTCACTGGCAGCCTCTCTCCCCACACCTCTTGAATGGCTGGACCGCAAGATGATGACTCAGGGAGCAAAGTCCCTCCCACTGTAAGAGAAGATCAGGTTCATGACCACCTGAGGAACCTGAACATACAGAAGTCTATAGGACCTTTTGAGTTGCATCCCAGAGTCCTGAGGGATTTGGCTGATGTAGCTGCCAAGCTACTCTCCATTATATTTGTAAAGTCATGTCAATCAGGTGAAGCCCCCACTTACTGGAAAAAAGGAAGTGTTGCACCCATTTTTAAAAAGGTAGAAAGGAGGACCATGGCAACTACCGACCTGTCAGCCTCACCTCTGTGCCTGGGAAGGTCATGGAACAGATCCTCCTAGAAGCTATGCTAAGGCACTTAGAGGACAAGGAGGTGATTTGAGACAGCCAGCATGGCTTCACCAAGGGCAACCCCTGCCTCACCAAACTAGTGGACGTCTGTGCTTGAGTAACTACATCAGTGGACAAAGGAAGAAGTACAGATATCATCTATCTGGAGTTCTGTAAGGCCTTTGACACAGTCCCCCATGGCAGCCTTCTCTCTAAATTGGAGAGGTATGGATTTTATGGGTGCACTGTTTGGTGGATGAGGAATTGGTTGGATGGTCATATTCAAAAAGTGGTGGTCAATGGCTCAATGTCCGAATGAAGATCAGTGAAAAGTGGTGTCCCTCAGGAGTCCATATAGGGACCAGTACTTGGGTCCAGATTGGGACCATATTGATGACATAGACAGTGGGATGGAGTGCACTGTCTGCAGGTTTGCAGATGACACCAAGCTGAGTGGTGCTGTTCACACGCCTGAGGGACAGGATGCCATCCAGAGGAACTTGGGGAAGCTCGAGAAGTGGGCATGTGTGAACCCCATGAGGTTCAACAAGGCCAAGTTCAGGGTCCTGCACCTGGGTTGGGGAAATCCCTAGTATCAATACAGGCTGTGCGATCAGTGGATTAAGAGCAGCCCTGCTGAGAAGGACTTGGAGTTACTGGTGGATGAAAAGCTGGACATGAGCTCACAATGTATGCTCGCAGCCCAGAAGACAAATTGTACCCTGGGCTCCATCAAAAGCAGCATGCCCAGCAGGTCGACGGAGGTGATTCTGCCCCTCTACTCTGCTCTGGTGAGACCCCACGTGGAGTACTGCATCCAGCTCTGGAGTCCTCAGCACAGCAAAGACCTGGACCTGTTGGAGCAGGTTCAGAGGAGGGTGGCAAAAATGGTCAGAGGGCTGGAGCACCTCTCCTATGAAGACACGCTGAGAGAGTTGGGGTTATTCATCCTGGAGAGGTGAAGACTCTGGGAAGACCTTACAGTGGCCTTTCAGTACTTAGAGAGGGCTTATAAAAAGATGGGGGCAGACATTTTAGCAGGACTTGATGCAACAGGACAAGGGATAATGGTTTTAAACTAAAAGAGGGAGGATTTTTATTAGCTGTAAGGAAGAATTATTTTTAATATGAATGTGTTGAAACTCTGTAACAGGTTTCCCAGAGGGGTGGTATATGCCCCATCCCTGAAAACATTCAAGGTCAGGTTGGACAGGGTTCTGAGCAACCATACCTAGTTGAAGATATCCCTGCTCATTGCAGTGGAGGTTGGACCAGATGACCTTTTAACAGTCCCTTCAAACCCAAAGTTTTCTATGAGTCTATGATTCTCTGAAATTATTTATTATCTAAATTCAACTAGTTAACAAATAATGAGTGCTGGTTTAGCACTTTTACTTCAGGAAAGATTTTGTAGAACTTTAAAAGGCTGAGGAAAAGGAAATAAGTCACTCCACATAAAGAGTGACTAAGTAAGCTCCTCTGGCAAGAGGGAAAATAGGAGAAAAGTAATTGAGGTCTATAAAAATTATTGCAATCATAAAAGTCAATTTTTTGCTGTCTTTTCAAAGGTAAGAAGAATTATGAAACACCAGATGAAAGAAGTAGGAAGCAGGTTAAAAGCCAGAAAAATGAAATTATTCCTCAAATAACATGTAAAGATAAGCTCTGGAGCTCTTTGTCATGTTGAAGTTGCTGAGGTTTAGTTCAGGTGAAACTGGGGCAGATCTTAGAAGAGAAATACAACAAGGGCTCTAAAATACATTAAATAAAACAAATCTCAGTTCTTGCTATTGAATTTTATTCTCTTCCTTAGGCATCAATTTTTAGAACATTTGGAGACAGGATACTGAATGAGATTGGCTTTTCCTCTGACCAAGAGAGACTCTGTATGCAGGGTTTTTTTGTTTTTTTTTTTTTTGGTTTTGTTTTGGTTTTGTTTTTTTTTTTTTTTTTCATACTGTGTGTATTAGCTTGCTCTAGGCTGTGTACTGCTCGTCGTAAGAGCTGTTACGAGACAGAGGCACCTAGGCAACACATTCTTAGTTTTTGAGTTTTGTCTGAAAGTCAGACACCAGCAACATTGTTACATCAAAGACGTATTTACCTAAAACTTCAAAAGACCATCACAATAATGGATATTTTCTGGCCAACTGTGAATATACTAATAAAGTAGCTATTTATTTTTTCATTTATTTCAATAAGATGTTCATATGATTTCAATTTCACACCAAACGGGAGGGGAGAAGTTTTAAAGTAAGCATGAAATAAGGTGGGAAAAAATGGCAAATACATGTGCGCTGACATAGAGTGAAAAAATTTCTGACAGATTTTGTTAACTACCTCAAGAGAGTGTTTACTATAACTGTGTGTCTAGAGGCCATCAGTAAAAATGTTGCTATTTAACTTTCAGGTGCTCAGCTTCATATACTTCATTCATTTCATATCCAGAGCTCTTAGCAGGGATACCAGTGGGCATTTTATGCACAGCATAAAGCTGCATATGATGTAGAGATTCACATTGGGCATAAAACATCTATCACGCATAGCAGAAAAAAAAAAAAAAATGTGTCCCAGGTTTGCACACATAGAAAGCATAATGTGCTTATTTGTATGCAAAGATCCAAACAGACACTTTTCCATGCTGATGGTTACTTCCTTACAGTCCTGATGGGGATCCAGACCTAGGAGATTACTAAACAGACACATATACGATGAAGACCTTTTAGTATTAAAAATTTCCAGTAAGAACATCTCTGAAGAAAAGTACTCCCCTCATGTGCTTGAGGGAAGTCTTTCAATTTAGATGTATTTTTATTTTCCTTCCCCCTCTCCTTCCACTTTTCATTTTTGTCCGTCCCTTTTCTCCTCCTACTCTCTCTGTCTCCTGAGCAGAAAGTTTCCTTGGTTTGTTTGGTTGTTTGTTTTGTTTTTTGTTTGTTTTTTTTTTTTTTTTTTTTTTTTTTTTTTTTATAAATATGGGTAAGAATCTCTTACAGAAGAAAAAAGACCTTGACTTACACTGAGGATACTACTTTCTATTTTTTTTTTCCCCAAAAAAACTACATAAAACTTTTTGAAGGACACGGTCAAATATGTACTCTTATAAGAAAAGGGATTTTCATTTCTTAGAAATATTTATCTCATTTAGCAGTCTCACATTCTAGAAAAGTCGAAGTCTATGTGAACATTAGTACTATTTTGCTAAATATACTTAAAGAACTGAGGAAAGAGCTTTATAATTTATTTTAATAATATTGAGACAAATATATGGAGTAAATATAAATATCAAGCTTGATCTTGTAATATGAAGGTCTATCACTCAAAGCAGATATCTGTGATATTTGCATATGATTTACCATGTTTTTATTTCCTGATTTATTTCTCTTCAAAGGCAGAAGGATATTTTTGTCTTACTTTATTGTATTGGAAAACTGAAAAAGAGCATACAATGGACAAAAAATATTTCTAGCTCTCTACGCTTTTGAAGCTATTCTGGGAAACACATAAGTGACCTTTGCACCTCCCCACCCCATTCAATTACAACAACTTATTTCATGATACTGCTTTTCTGCATGTATACTTCACTATAATGCATTATATAAATGTGCATGTTTTAAATATTCTAGTCTGATGCACTACTACCTTTTAGCTTTTTTTTCTGTTATTTGAAGAACAGTGAATCTTCACATGTCTAATAACACCTAAAAGGTAAATCAGCAATCACAAGTTTAATAGGTGCTAAGTGCAAACTTATACAAAATGCAATTACTAGAGTTCAAAGTCTGATCATCTTGCTCCCAGTGAATCATAAGTTATTCATGGTCTCTCTTGTGGCACATTGTTATTCATGCTAGTCATGTTGAGAAGGTAATGTGCTTTTGTTCATAGAATTTTCAATTGGCTTTTTGCTCTCACTTGGAGTCAGTCCTTTGAAGTCAAAGGAACATTTCTATTAAAGTTAATTGTCATTGGATGAGGGCTTTCGCAAGGAAAAATCAGGTAGAATAGTACAAAGACAATTACACTGGCATTGAGGGTTACTTTTATTTAGTGTTTAATAAACTTATAAACCAGAAAAGATTAACTAAATGCACATGATCACTTCTGCCATTGAAATAATTCTCTAGTATTAGAATAAATAATCACCTTAATTACTGGGTGTATTCTACCTTCATGACTTTCAGATTTCAAAGGTTATTTGTATAAAGCAAAATAAAAATCAATCTTTAATACCCTAAGTTCAATTCTGTTAATTTACTAAATCAAATAGCTAGATAAAATGTACAAAGCACCTTGATCTTCCCGTGGAAATTAAAACATTAATCTCGGTTCACTGAGATAAAAGTGTTGCCACATTTCCCTCACTGCAGAAGCATCAGAACAACAGAAGGTGATACACATTTAATGTAAGCTAGATGAGCATTTTTACCTTTCAATTATGGAGAGATCCCAGGACACCTAAACTTCTGACTCTGGTTCCCCAAATAAGGATTTCATTTACCTGGCTTGAATGAAGCTTTGGGCGTTAGCTTCAGAACTCGGACTGAAACGAGCAAAAGACTTAAAGCAATGATAAATTACTGAAACCAGTCAAGGCTGAAACATTTGCCAACAATGGTTAACAACCTGGAAAACCTGGACAAGAGGGACAGGTGTGAGATGGGGTGTACTGAAGGTATCAAGAAATCCCAGTATGGCAGGGGATCAACAGGTGAAGACACATGAGACATTTTAGATGGAGTAAATAATTCTCTTGGAAGGGGGACCAGAAGAGAATGTGATGGAAATACTGGCAGAAATTGAAAGAACGGGGAGATGACATAAATTAGTATGAGAAGCCTCCCACCAATACCCTTATGACAAGGTTAACAGTTCAGAGTCAATGGGAAGGGAGGAAGGACTGTGCAGTATCTGCTTCATGACTCCTCTAATATGTCTTCCAAAAAGTTTTGGAAGAAAAAGACAGCCACATACAAGACAGCAGCTGACTACTAGCCTACAGCATCTAAGACAAGGTGTTCATAAGCATACATTTAGCAACTGCTATTTTATATTAAAATATGATATGAATTTTAGCTGTTTGTTATAAAGAAAAGAACGAACACATAGCAAAAAAGTCACAAGATCGATGCACATTTGCTTAAAAATATAAGCTTATACATTCAATAAAATAAGTAAATTAAGATGCAGTTGATTAGACCCTTAATATCACCACAATCTGCTGTGGAGAAATATTTTCCAACTAATATGGCTACCTAAGGTATTTTTTGCTATTTATTGCCTTCTGTAAGAAGCATAGAAAAATCCAAAATCCATTACCGTCTTTGCATATGCTTAAAAATTCCTGTTGTTTGATTTTCTTTATCTGTTTCTGTTTTTATTAGCCACCCCTGTAGCCTCCCCACTACCAAAACCTTGCCGCTCAAACCCAGTACAACTTCTCTACACATTTTATTTTATTTTTTCTTGCAAAAGCCTGAAATTGGAACATATGCAATAGACCACATGTTTTCTTTCAGTAGTTTTGGCCACATGCACTTATCTTATGCATTTTTAAGAACACTTATTTTCACACAAGGATGGAACATAACAGACAACTATTTCTCTGTGCTTCTCCAGAGCTTTTCTAAGTTCTGTATAAATTATTCCTTGAAGGATTTTATCATTCTTTCTATTCAGCACGTAAACAATTCCTTCCTGGCAATCTGTCTTAAACTTACATTGTTTTACTTTAATCATGTTTTACTATGATTGTCACTTGTAATTCGTAAATTAGTTGTATGACCTTTTAGTGTCTTCCCAGAATCACATACCTTGATTAATCAATTTAACACTTACAATTATAAAAGTACAAGCAAAATATTTGCATTGCTAAGGATACCTTTAACTTGACATTTAGCTTCATGCTTAGAGTAAATCTTCACTTATGCTATATTTTATCATAATACACATTTGTTCTCTTTGCACTCATTAATCTTTCACTGCATGTGTTCTTATATCAACACAAACTATCACTTGTAACTGCAGCAATATATTTTATTAAAATAACTGTATTGATAATGCTATCAATGGGTAAAAATCATTATCATCTCAGGTAAAATCACCGTATTAGAACTGAATAAACTGTAGAGTTTGTTTTGGGTTTACAGTCAAACCATCTTTCTGTCATCACATCATTCTGCTCATTAGTATCATTTAGGACAACTGAATTTTGTTTATTTTACTCATTGTGTGTCTCTCTTTACGCACGCTTTAGAAAGAAAAAAATCAAGAAAAATATCTTTCTTTTTTTTTCCCCAAACTTGTCTTATTCACAGTTTGATTTACATTTTCAAGAGCAGGTTTTCCCTGAAATTCCACTTCGTTTTGATTTTACAGCTTTAATGAAAATTTCATGTTGCTTTGAAATTCATAGAATCAAAGAATCATTTGGGTTGGAAAAGACCCTTAAGATCATCAAGTACACCCATAAACCTAGCATTCTCGCGTCCACCAGTAATCCATGTCCTTAAGCACCATGTCTACATGCCTTTTAAATACCTCCAGGGATGGTGACTCACCCACTTCCCTGGGCAGCCTGCTCCAGTTCTTGATAATCCTTTCAGTAAAGAAATTTTTCCTGATATCCAATCTAAACCTCCCCTGGTGCATCTTGAGGCTGTTTCCTCTCATCCTATCACTTGTTACTTGGGACAACAGACCAACACCCAGCTTGCTACAACCTCCTCTCAGGTAGTCGTGGAGAGTGATTAGGTCTCCTCTGAGCCTCCTTTTCTCCAGACTAAACAACCGCAGTGTATTGGGTCTGGCTGAGATGGACTTGACTTTCCCCGCAGTAGCCCTCATAGTGCTGTGCTTTGCATTGGTAGCTAGAAAGGTATTGATAACACACCAGTGTTTTGGCTACTGCTGAGCAATGCTTGAACAGCATCAAGGCCATCTCTCCAACATTCCTTCCTCAACAGAAGTCTGGCAGTGGACAAGATCTTGTGAAGGGACATAGCCAGGATAGCTGACCCAAACTGACCACAGAAGTACTCCATACCATGTGACGTGTGCTCAGCAATAAAAAATAAGGGAAAGGAGAAAGAGTGGGGGGGCATTCCTTATTATGACGTACATCTTCTGGAGCAACTGCTACGCATAGAGAAGCCCTACCTCCTGGGAAGTGGCTGGACATCACCTGCTGATGGGAAGTAGACAATAAATTCTTTTGTTTTCCTTTGCTTCTGTGTGCGGCCTTTGTTTTTGCTTTATTAAACTGCCTTTATCTTGACCCACAAGTTGTTGGTTTTTTCCATTTTCTTTTCTCCCTGCCCTGTCCTGCTGAGCAGGGGAATGATAGAGAGATGGCATCCAGCCAAGGCCAACCAACCATACCCGGTTCCCTCAGTTGCTCCTCATAAGAAGGAATTCTTCCTTCTTGAGGAAAATTGTGCCACACCAACCAGTTATTGGAATGTAAGCACATGTAACTTCAATAATATTGCTTCCTTTTCATTTTCTCCAGCCTTTCCTTCCCTTACACTCCCCTCCCCTCCCATCCCCTTCTTATTTATGGTAAAACATATGAAAAATCTAATCAAATTTCAACAACAAATTTCAGCAGAGGGGCGATAGAGGGAGAAGGAGGAGAAGGAATGGAAAGGAAGAAGGATAGGAAAAGAACCAGCAGAAGTGCATTATCCTAGCTGAAGTATTCTACCATCAGTACTCTGCAGTTACTTTTTTTTTTCCTTCACATTTTCTTCATTTTCCTTATATATATGCATATGTTTGGCCTAAACAAGCTATAAAATCAGAATCTTCAGAGACCTTCTGAACATTGTAGAAAAAGGGAGATGAGTGATGAGCATCCATTTTAACAAATCACAACCTCTTCATGGCATATCAAAACCCATCATTTTAGGCCTCCTGGGATAGGTTTGTTCCTGAGATGTTAGGCACCTGAGTTGCATCAGCTGACTATGCCAACAGAATGGAGTTGTCCTCTGTGGTTCTCTTGAATTCGCTTCACTGTTTATAGTAGCATATGAACCTCTGTGGCACTTTATTGAATAGTTGCCCTGTCCTCACTTGTAACTCAGCTAGAGAGATTAAAGCTGATTGCTACATCTACATATGCTGCTCCAGACGTGCCTCCACGTTGTGGTGACCAAATCCCTGGTGTAAGGATTGGCTTCTAAAAGCACATATCAGGCCCCTCATCTTTCTTATTTGGGTGATCCATTAAGTATTTGAAGTATCTTATGTTCTATAAATGGTATATGCCAATGCTAGTAGTACACAGGATTTTAGAAGATGAAAGCAAAAACAATAAGCAGAAGAGACTGATGAAGAATGATAATGTACATTAATGATTGCACATCTATGCTAACATAAGCCTCTCCTGGGCTAACTTGTTATGCAGATATTTCCCCTTTGGCTGACAGAGTACATCTGTTTTTGTTAGTCTCCTTGTTGTGTGCAACATATTTTACAAACCAAGCAATTAGAATGGAGAATTTTGTCTTGATGTGCTGATGCTGTGATGAATTGCTATTGGAATAAGATATTTTGTAATCAATAGTTTATTCTAAAATTATATCCAGGAAAAACAAACACGTATTCCCTCTCTGAATGTAATTAGTATGAGTCTTGTATCTTTTCAGCAGGGAAAAGAAAGACACAACCCCATACACACATTATAATTACAAATTAATCCAGTAGCTGAGAAAAATGCAAGTGTGCAAAATTAGGTCAGTCTGGATTGTAAGGTTATTTTTTGTGAAGCTGTTATTTGTAAACCCCTTTTTGTTTAGGGGCGTTGTAGTGACTGTGTCAAAGAATGATTGTTTTCATCTCTACTTATTAAAGACAGTATAAACATTTAATTCAAAACCAGACCTTGCCTCATTTAATCCTACTTTTACCACTACAGTTAGGTTCCTACAATTTAGTCTGTTTGGGGCTACTCTGTATCACCATTATGATAATTTAAAATAGTCTAGAAGTCAGCATCCTTTTTATACAGCAACCAAGTAACACTCCATTTTATGAGCTGTCCTACTGGTAGCTGTCCTACTGGTGGAGGTGGTAGGATTTTAATTTCAGGGAAAATTCTCATTCTTGACTTTTTAAAGCTCAAATGGTTCAGATTTCATTCTATTTTTTACATTTTGGTAAAGGGTGCTATAGCTTCAAGAAAAAAAATATCAATTTTTTAATGATTTCTGTTGTAATATTGCTTTTTTTCTTCGATCAGACAACAAGACAAAGGGAATATTTCAACAATTGTGGACTTGATCCCATTACACTGCAAGATATGAAATGTCATAACTGTCTTTGAATGGAAGATGAAATTTTTCGATCATAGAAAGAACTTGAAATAGTTTTTAGAGACAGGTTTCATTTTTATATACTAAAATATTTTGTATATATCAAAACTTCTTTTATGGTCATTAGAAGAAAATTCTTCATAACATGCCTTCTTTACATTCTGAAACAGCTATTTATACAAGTGAGGTAAATCTGTTTGTCTCCTTCTGTGGGTTGCCTGTAGTGTCTAGAAACCTAGCCGAGACAGAAGGGTTATTAATGACATGTAATTGACATGTCATTCTAGGCAGTTAACATTTAATATTTCACTAATATCAACATAGCTGATGTACAGAATAAGAATTATTCAAGGTAATAATTTCTCATGAAATGTATACAATTGTCAAAATTGTAACAGTTCGTGGACGTTAGATGAGAAATACTGTATTTATCAATCTCAATATCTGGTTGAAAAATGAAGGTTCACCTCTAAGATTGTGTATAAAACTAGTTAGGATGGAATAAGTCAATATAAGAAATAATAGAAAAAAATGCTTTTTTGTTAAGACAGCCTGGATTTATTTCTGCTGTCTATTATGCTAATTTGCTACATCCGCTGATGTATGCACCATTAATTTTGTTATCAAACTGGAGTAGCTGCAGGCAGGCAGCCAATCAGCAAATTCTTTTAATAGTGAAGTACAATTTATAAATACAAAGGATAGTAGAGTTTCTCCAACATACCACAAATACATCATAAATAATCATCAAAAGTATAAACCTGCTTAAGCAATGTGTTTACTTTTCTGACATAAAATGTTTGTTTTGTTTTGTTTTGTTTCAAATTTACCCTAAGTGTATATATAAATTTGCATTTGGTTTTGAGTATGTTGTCTCTTGACTACTTAGAGACACATGTATACATACACAGAATAATTATTATTCAATTGAAATAGCCAGCTTTTTGTCTTTGCAAATGTTATTTTTACATTGTAAAATTGCTTCAGTGCAAACGTATTCTGAAGCTGAATAACGTTTAAAGGACAAAATGGCCAAATGAAAAAAATAATTATTTGAGAAGATTATTCAGGTGTCATATTACTGGAATATGCACAGGGGGCAAAATGTTACCATAATAAGTTTACTGGAAATATTGCAATGGATTTCATTGTGATTTATTTGGCATACTGAAGACAGCTGTATAGGAAATGCATTTGACAGTATTTATCCAATGTATTTGTCACATAGAGAAAAAAGCTTTGATATGCTCTGTTAAATTCAAGGGGAGATAGAAATTGCTAGTGCTGTGTCCTGTAACGAGGAAATAAAGAAAAGTAGTGAAAAAGGAAGGGAGAATGAGAGGGCAGTGGGAAAACACTTTTAGGATGGCTGGATGCAAACAAACACATACAAATAAAGATTACTGATACATAGGTTGTTGATGCTTATTGCAGTATTGCTAATACTTATTGGAAGAAGAGATTGACAGCTGGCCATAAAAGTCAGTAGAAAACAGAAATTTAAACACAAGTGATTATATTAACAACTTTGTCACGGAAGACATATTGACTGCTTCTCCTTGCAAAATTCATCAGTTCCACGGGAAAACTTCTTGGACCCTAGGACAAGGTCAACCTACCACAAATGTAAAGCAGTTTGTACCTGTAATATTTATGGCTAGCTTCTGCTAGGGCAGATTGGTCATGTCCACCCTAACTAATATTAGTTATTGGGAATATTGGCATCCCTATGACTCTAATATCTATTTCCTTTCCTTTCCTTTCCTTTCCTTTCCTTTCCTTTCCTTTCCTTTCCTTTCCTTTCCTTTCCTTTCCTTTCCTTTCCTTTCCTTTCCTTTCCTTTCCTTTCCTTTCCTTTCCTTTCCTTTCCTTTCCTTTCCTTTCCTTTCCTTTCCTTTCCTTTCCTTTCCTTTCCTTTCCTGTCCTGTCCTGTCCTGTCCTGTCCTGTCAGGAAACACCTGACAACCTCTCTTGTCCTGTGTCAGGTCAGGTTTGTCTCTGTATGTTCTGGTTTGTGGCTTTTTTGACCAGACATTCTTAAAGGAGGAGACACGTTCCTCTTACATATACTGACAGTATAATGTAACATTTCTTTATTAGGAATAGTCAAAAGACTAAGATTCAAGAGAGAAATGGGAACCTAAGATGACAGCATGTGATTTGTTTGTGACTGATAAAAGGACTGAAGCAGTCCAATTTTCCAGTTATAGCAGAATTGGAATATAAATTTCATTGGAACGTATAAGTGATAAAGATTGGACTTGGCATTGATTCCCAGGGTAGAGATGCTCTGTCTAAACTGTGTTGGAGAAGACTACTTGCAAATCCCTTAGCAACGCACATGCCCTAGCTATATCCTAAAAGCATCCTCCAAAAAATAAACCCACAGGAAAATGGGAAATACTATACAGCAAACTGCCTTCTGAACAAAGGTCTTGTCAAAATGTTATGCAACACCTTCAGAGACATGGCCAGATGGAGATGAAGAGCAAACATTGTCCTAGGCACCTTCCTTAGAAATGCCAGGGCCCTGAGGACAGCAGTAGGACTTACTGGCCTCATCTGGGGCCTTCCCCCAACCACAGGCCCAGGAGCCCTGTTTCAGCTCAACCCTGCACATCCCATCCTTGCCTGAGCCAGGTTTTTGGTCCACTTTTGTACTGGGTGTAGGTGACAATGTTTAGTTTTGTCAGCAGTGGCATCCAGGGGTGACCTCTCTGAGAAGAGGCCAGGGCTGCCCCTTGCCGGACACAGCCAGTTCCAGTCAGCTCCAACAGACCCACAGCAGGGCACAGCTGAGCCCCTCAGCCAAGGTGGTGGTAGTTTGGGGAAAACCTATTTAAGAAAGGGTAAAATGCTGCCTGAGATAGAGGAGGGAGGAAAATAAAAAAGTGTGAGAAAGGTCCCCGCAGACACCAAGGTCAATGAAGAAGGTTCTCCAGGCATCAGAGCAGAGATTCCCCTGCAGCTCATGGAGACGATCATGGTAGAGCAGATATCCACCCTGCAGCCCATGGAGATCCCCATGCCAAAGCAGGTGGATATGCCCTGAAGGAAGCTGTGACCCCATGGACAGCCAATGCAGGAGCAGGTTCCTGACAGGAACTGTGCTCTGTGGGGAATCCACGCTGGAGCAGTCTATTTCTGAAGGACGGTGCCCCATGGAAAGGACCCACGCTGGAGCAGAGCAAAGTGTGAGGAGGAAGGATTGACAGAGAAGTATTATCAACTGACTACAACCTCCGTTCCCCATCCCCTTGCACTGGTTATTGGGTGGGACAGTAGAAGAGTTGGGGCTGAAGTAGTGAAGTTGAGCCTGGGAAGATTGGGTGGCTGGGGTGAGAGGAAGGTGTTTTTTTAGGTTTGTTTTTATTTATCACTATCCTACTATGTTTAATTTGCAATAAATTAAATTAATTTCCCTAAGTTGAGTCTGTGTTGCCTGTGATGGTAATTGGTAAGTAATCTCTCTGCCTTTATCTTGACCCTTGAGCTTTTCCATCTTACTTTCTCTCCCTGTCTCATTGAGGAAGGGGACTGACAGAGTGGCTGTGTGAGGGTATGGCATCTGTCCAATGTCAACATGTCACAACTTCTCTCAAGCCCTGACTTCTGGATGGATCTCAGGTGTGAGCTGTAGTCTCATCTGCAGTCTCTGACCTCTTCTCCAGCCCTCTTTCTGGCCCTGTCTCTGACTGCTCCTGGTAGGACTTCCCTGACCAGGTCCCAGCCCTGGCTTACCCACACCAGAAGTTTCAGGAACTCAATGGCGCCCCACAGCCTGGCCCCCTATTGGACAGCCCTGGAGACAATATGTAGCCACAGTATGGAGAGAAGAGGAGGAAGCATTATTAGGAGGGAAATATTAAAGATAGAATAATGGGGGAGGGGGGGAAAAAAAACAAACAAACAAAAACCAAAGGACTTTCAGAAAGCAATTTGCTCAGCGGGAAGCTTAAACAGAACTTTTTAGTAGGTCAGATGACATCGCAACCATTTTGGGAACAAAAAGTCTGAAAATAAGCTTCTATAGTGGGTTCATCACCTTACTGACTGGAAGAAAGATATCATAGCCTTGTTAAGCAATAAAATCAGAGTTCCTCTGGGATTAAGCATTTAATTTCTATCTGGCTTAAAAAAATCTGTAGGTTCTAAGGGATACATGAAGAAAGAGATACAGTTGCTCTTAATGGAAGGACACATAAGAAAATATTTTTAATAGAGAATAGGACAATAAACACCAAAAAAGAGTAATAACATAAAAATATCATACTGAAGAGTTAGGCAGAGCTGAAGAGAAAATAGAACAATATCAGACACGGTGATCCATCTTTATTGAAACATTGCACCAAACATATCATTATAACATCACATCACGCAGTCTGCAAATGCTCATCTCTTAACAACCCACGCAATGAAAGTGAATGTTTTAATTCCCAAGGGCAATTTAAGAAACGCCGCCCTCCAAAATAATAGATTTGGAAATACTAAGAGTTGTCTTCAACACATATTTTTGACAAATTAAGCAATCCTCGTTCAATTAGAAGTGTCTTATAGCATGTTTATATCTAAAGTGCTACAGAAAAATGAAGCTGATAATGCTGTGACTTTGTATTTCCTTGAGAGAAAAAGATTGCCCCAATAAAGATTTTGTAATAAATATGAGACGGCAAATTGTTCCTACACTATAATGTCATTATTATGGAGATTACTGATCTCTGTGATTAAGGTTGCCTCCAAGTTTCCTGATAAACCTTTACTTTAATGTCTTTAAGACTTCACCCTTGAAAATTGCTTTGTCTTGGTAATAGCCAGCTGTAATCTAACTGCAAAGGAGAATGTTTTTTAAAGTTTGAAGAAAAAATGGAAAATTTGTATGCTTTTGCTGTTCATCGTAAGGCAGCTATTTGAAATGTTATTTCAAAATAATATCTCTTAATTTTATCATATGTAAAGTAGCTTCTTACAAGTCCTTTGTTATTTTTTTCATACACACCTCTCCTTGCATACTTATGTAGGATCTACTTGTTCCACAGTTGTACTGTGGTTCTTTTTTCTCAATAGAAAAAAAGTAAATACAAAGTAAAGAATACATTAAAAAAATCCAGTTTTAGTGGTATTTACCATTCTACTTAGAAATCAAGAAATTTGAAAGTTTCATATTGGAATTGTCTGACATTTTTCACTGTAAGTCTGGTTATATTTTAATGAAAACATATAGGAAAGATTAAAAAATATATTTGTAATTACGAAGAAAAAAGTAATTTAGCAAATATTATTATTCCTACATTGAACAGCTTGGGATCTTATCCTATTGCTCTGATGCTGAGTACAAAAAAGTCCAGATTTCTTCACAGAAACCTAACTGATTAAAGATGTTGTTTCTACAGTACTAATAAGTGCAAAATCTTAGAAAACATACATGTTCATATTTTACATGAACACATACACCTAAGTGTGAACTGCTCAGGAGTACAGACATCTTCTACAAGCCAAACAAATATTGTGAGTGATTTTTCTCTCTGCAATATATTAAATCAAGGATAGTGCTGAATTAAGATCCATTAAGCATCCATACACTTGGTATGTAATCAATAAAGTGAAAGTAAACCCCTGACATTCCCTGCCTCCAAGGAAATCCAAAGGGGAAGGAGCTCCAAAAAATGAGAGTTAACATTAAGTGGGAAGAAAGGGAACTAAAAAAAAAAAAAAAATAATTATACCGATGTTTTATTATGTATAAGAGGCAATTGTACTAAAAGATAGCCACATTATAAACTGAAAAAGTTTCTATTTTACCGTAGCTTTTGGACTAGAAAGCTATAAATAACCATCCTGGGGAAAGTACTCATTCTAAAGGCTCAAACTTTCAGTATTAGGACAAATCACAGCTTAGAAAGTAAAGGAAAAGGGCAGTAGACTTTGTGGAAGGAATGAGGTAAAAGAAGCTATTTAAGATTTTTTCCCAGCTGGGAAACAGAAGGAGCTGTTTGAGAATCCCCTGTCCACTGTAAGATAGGGTCAATTGTCAGGACTAGATATAACCTCACTTGTAGGTGACATACTGGACCTTAGCAGTGCTCTTGTGGTTAACCAGAAGAGAGAGCAGGTGTGAGCAGTTCTTTGTGTGAGTGGAGAGCAGAGCATGGGGCAGTCAGCAGAAACATCATGAGAAGGAACAAAAAGTTGCAAGGAATGTGGCAAAGCTTGAAAGGGTGGCAAGCAAAAGAAGCAGAAACAACTTATGGCACTATTCAGTAGAACAAATTGATCCCACAAGGTCATTTGTTTGCCTAGATTAAGCTTTGATATACTGGATGATTTTTTAAAATTATTATTACTGTTCTATTGAAACAAGACGAAGTTTCCACCTAACCTAGAAGCTGCCTCATTTTGGGAAAGAAAAGAAACTAGCTGTGGTTGTATTTTAAGCATTTAAATATTGTACACTGACTTGTTCCATCACCTTATTTTTTATTCTTTTTCTAAGATACTTGCTGAGTTCCCACCCAAAACATGGGAAAATTAAACCAAACTTCTTGATGTTCAACTCATGCTTATGAGTGAAGAAAATTTGCTTTATTTTTCTCACTTTTTTGGACAGGAAATCGAGCCCAGCGTTTTAAAACTGAACTTGGGTGATGGTGTTAGCTATTAATTTTTGGTAGAGTGGTTACATAATCAAGGCCTACAGTCACAAATCTGAACTCCGAAGTCATGAAAATAGTCCAGCTGGTCACCTCCAGCTCATACTAAGTGCACAGCTAAATTGATGGATGAAAACTCATCAGTGAAAATTTAATCTGTGGAGGATTCAATTACAATATCAGTGTATAACTAGAAGAGCTTCAGAAGTGCATCCTGTTAAAAAAAAGGGAAGTTGCTATCTTAGCTCCTGTCAATGGCAAGCCTATGGTAGACTCCATAACTCCCCTGAGTACTCAAAAGTAAACCTGAGCTTGATTTAACTCTCCCCATGAAAAAAAATACTTCTCAGCTAAAATCATGACTTACCTGTGACATGAAGACTTTTTTTGTCATTTGAGGGTGTTGTGCAACACTTCCTGTTTTAAAGAAAATTCTGCTAGTATAATTTAATGGTTTTTTGATTGTTTGTTTTCCCCAAATTGAATGGAATCCATGAAAATACAGGTTTTCTTAGGAAATCAAGTTATCTTAAAGGAATAATCATGTCAAATTAACTTTCATTTCCTTTTTTTTTTTTTTAATATTCTCCATTGTATAGTTCCAACATAGATAATATCTAATGAGAATAATGTAATGTAGAGACCACGAGACAGACATACTTCATGGGAAATACAGTTCACGTCTTTTCTGTTCTTAATCAAATGCTTTATACAGTCATATACTTAGGAAAGGCACTGTAGAACATCAACACAGATTTGCACCTCATTTCTAATCTCTGAACTAAACTTCAAAGGAGTGTTGCTTTCGTGAATGCTTCCTCTCCATTTTATCTACTAGCTAGCTCTGGCTCTATTAGTAGGTTGTTTGGGGTTTTTTTTCCTTGTTTGTTTATTGTTTTTTGATCAACCTTCTCATGTCTGTAGCTCTCCTCTAAGCACCTTCCTTTTAATTTGGAATTATATTTTGCAACTACCATATCAACACACCCTTTAGCACCCAACCTCTATATTGAACGTGACCTTTCAACCGAATTGAAGAATGAGATTGATTTTCAAAAAGAAAGCATCTAAGCTCAAAAGATATGGTGCTTGAACATATGAAGTATTACCTAGTGGAATTTTTTCTAAAAAGTTAGGTCTTATACTACCTCACATTGGTTACCCCAAAATAACTTTAGACACAATCTGTTTCAGTTCTGTACCAACGTTCGTTAGAATATGATCTTTCACCACCACCTCCTCGTTCCTTCCAAATGCTTTACTGGATAGTTGTGAAGATAAATTGTTTGTGAAGTGCTCATATACATTAGTGGAGATCGCTATAAGAAAGTCCATAACAAAATCAATAACTCTTCCTTCAGAATAGGGCTTGCGTAGTGTGCAATAATTTGGCTTGAGGCCATGCATTGAGCAATGAGAATAAAACAAAAATATTGAGTAGCTATGCATTAAGTGAGAACCATGTATCCTTTGCAGTGAATGAGAACCAGGAACAGAACATCCCAACCTTCTGTTTTGAAATGACTTTGTCTTTTATTTTAAAAAAAGAGTGTACTGCATAATAGATAAGGTAAGGAATATAGACAGGAAAAAACAAAGTAGAATTGTGCAAATATATGTCATACACATGCAAAAAGGGATAAAGTAAGGTCATCAGCCATTTTACTTCTCACTTTTTCCTAGCTTTTTGTTCTTCATTTCTGTTTTCTGTAACCTGATTCATTTGCATTCTTTCCAAGATGACTTGAAGTAAAGATTCCTTTTTTTTTTTCCATTGAACTTAAATCTGACTTCATAGACTGTGATTGTCAACAGATTCGCTAAACTGGACACCTAGGGAATCAGAACTGCAGGACTCACCGTTACTAATACCTGTGCTGCCTTTGAGACTATGCCGAAGGCAGCCAAGCCACAATCTGCTGAGGGCTGGCAAGCTCCATGTAAGCTTTAACCTGCTTTCTGGACCATGTTCCACTCAGTAATATAGATTTATCTTAATGATGATGGATTTGGTATCTGAAGTCTA